>NW_017306730.1:1010537-1019711 GCF_000935625.1 Nanorana parkeri
TTTTTTTTTTTTTTTGTTTTTTTTTATTCTGACGCCAGCCAACGGCTCCATGTCCATGAATAAAAAAGAAAAAGCAGTGTTTCTCTCCTGGGCGGCCGGGAGCGGGAGACTCCCGGAGCGCCCGAGAGAGTTAGGCTGTCTGGAGATCAGTGTCCCTGGTTAGCCGGTAACCAGGGGCGCTGATCTCTCTGTAAGTGGCCAGTGTAAGTGGTAACATCACGGCTGGCTCCAACCAGCAGTCAGAAGCAGGCTTCGGCTTTCACCTCGGCTCAGTCGAGCCAAAGCATATGCCTCGACTGAGCCACCCGGCCGACTTTGGGAGCTGTACGGGCTATAGTGAGTACCGAAGGGGTCCGAAGGTGCTGCTAGATCCTTCGGCTGCTTCGTGAATAGACCCCTATATGTAATATTCTACAGTCATAGCATCCCCAAACAAATAAAGGGGGGTCTTTTTTAAAGCAGTTTCATATTAATTAATGTGCATTTGGGAGTAAAATATTAGCATGAAGCTTTGGGTCTATTTTGCAACCAAAGCGGCATATTTAGATAAATTAAAATGTTCTTTATCTTTGACGTCGCGAATATGCTGCATCTCACATTTTGTATTGCATGTTAGGGACAGATTTATTATCTACACACAAATTGCATAATAATTTACACACAATGGGGTGCATTAATCAATACTGTCTTAGTGACTCTGCTGGCTAATCCGTCCCAGTTTATATTTTATAGGGTTTTTATATTTTAGGACATAATAGGATATAGTTCGTGACAGATTTATTACCTGTAAGCAAGTTGCGTAATCAGTTACAATATCTGCGCCTGTTTAAAAAGTCCTCCTTAGTAATTGTTAGTTCTGCGACAGATTAGTTGTTAAATTAGTTTGCAAAAAAGGGTGCTTACAGTTGCGGCAAACAAGAGGAAATAGTCCCTATTTGTCTGTACAATCACACAGAGCTAAATCTGTCAGTTTGGTTGCAAAACAGACCAAAAAATGTGTTGTATGCAAATTGCAGGTTAATAATCTACAACTGCTTTGATAAATGTCATCCAATTGGAGACATTTATCAATACTGGCTTATTGTTTGTGGTTGCTAATCTGTTGCTTGTTATATTTTGTAATACAAGTTAGGGATATATTATCTGTACGCAAGTTGTATAATAATTAGCCATTATGAAATGATGTGAGGTTAAATTAACTTGCAAAAAAGGGGCTTGCAGTTGTGGCACAAGAGATAAAATAGGCAGAGTGCCTATTTGTCCACAAAAAGCAGTTGCATAATAATTAAGCAATTTGCATGCAAAAATGTTAGCACAAATCTTTGGGGTTGAATTATTAGAGACAAATGGGTTGTTAAATTGACAAGAGAATTTTCCCTTAGTTTAGTGAATGAGGTGAAGCTCTGCTGACTTCCATCATCCAATCATGTACATGCAAAACTACTGGGTTTTTTTTTGTTTGTTTTTTTTCTTGCGGGTGATTGGGTATTCTTTGCAAAGTGAATGTCACCATAATCACTGAGGTATAGGGAAATTCCCTTGCAAAGTGAGAATTCCTTTGCAAAGTGAACAGCCTTTAGTAAATCAACCCCTTGGGTCTATTCAGCAGCCAAAGTGACATATTTAATATTGCAAATAACCCACCAAAAGAAACCCCATATGAATGTCAACACCACAAATATACCCAAAATAATGAAACCTTTCTTTATTTTAAAACATCAATGCAATAAAAAGTAACAGAATAAAGAAACACCCCACAAATATAACCCACAAATATAACCCACAAGATAACATCAGTCAAAAACACCAAAATTCATCTACCTGTCCCTAATGGCAATGTGTTCCATATACAGCCACCAGGGAACTCCGAATAAAACCTGTGCTAAGCAGACCATGGTCAATCAAAATAAATGTATAAATATTTAAAAATGTTTCAAGCAATATAAACAAATTAATCCTCACTGCAAAGGATCCTCACCTACACTATGCTATATATAATCAAGACAGATCAGATGCATACAAGGTAAATGGTGAACCTGCATCATGTAGTAAAGGTGCAGGTTCACCATTCTATTAAGAACAATAGTGGGTTGATCCCTATATTATAGAAAGTTAGAACCTAAAAATGAAGAACACAATAAAATAACTATGTAGCAAATTATGCACTCAGAACTACATACCCTATATATATGCCCGTCATTTGTTGTCATATAAATGTTGAGCTCAGATTCCCGTTGAGTATTATATGCCCAGGTTTTCCTCTGTGAACCACAAAACACCTACCCCTATGTTATGGAGATGAGGAGAAGGTGTTCTGTATTCTGGGTCCATCTAACACTGCCAGGGTTATTCACGAAGTGGTGAAGAGTTTGGAGAAGGCAGGAGAACTGAACAATCTAGGACAACATAGCTGATTTGGAAAGATTCTCCAATTCAGCTCACTTTCCTGTTCAGCTATATTGGCTTAGATTGTTCATTTTCTCTTGCCTTCACCCTTTAGTGAATAGCCCTGTATGTTCCATAGGCTTAGTATTATTAAAAAGTTGCAAAGCAACAAAGACAACATAGATTCAAGTGCGGAGAAAAGCTCAAATACCAATAGGTAAATTGCAAGTAAAAAAGTGAATTTACTTGAATGGCATAATACCAATGTCACCTTGATAAAGGGGTCCTGTTTGGCCACAAAAACATAATTGTTATGCCATTCAAGTAAATCCAGTTTTTATCTGCAATTTGCTAATTGTGTGCTAGCTTTTTCTACATTTGTCTTCTGTAGGCATGACGCTGTTCTACTTCTTGAGTGGCAATATCTCTTCTGAATAGATACTGTACAGGAATCGAGCATTGTCACCCAGGGACCAGAAGTGTGTTCCTGGTAGGATCACTAGGTAAAAATAAAGAAATAAAAAGCCTAAAAAAGGAAAACTTATGCAGCCACCACATATGAGCAACATATTCTTTCTTCTTGCATTTAGATGCACTTTAACTGTAATTTTGTAGAGGTCCATACCTTTCCTTTGCTTTCCTTTGTTTCATTTGACTTTAATAGGTATAATAGTTTTGCCATTTAAAATAATTTTTTAACTCAAGCCACTAACCTTACCTGGGAATACATTTGTTGTTTTTTGGATTCTTGAATGGAAGTAACAATGCCTTCTATTTTATTAAGGCACTGATAGAATCAGGGCCATATATACTGTAGGTCATTTTGCCCTAGGTATACCTGACTTATGACGCTCTTTGCTACAAGCTCTGACTTAGTAAAAACTACTGCTAGGATTCACTATTCGAGGTAGCATATGGTCTGCTTTATTTCCAGAGCTACTTTTTAAATGGACCACCAAACAAAAAAGCAGGGATGGTTTCATGTTTCCTGAACAATAAAGAGCCTTGTGACTCCTTTCTTAATGCTTGTGTTCCTTCTCTCCCATATTTAACTTGCTGAATTTGGCCACAAATGAGAGGTGGACAGGAGAGAAAATGATAAATGATAAAAGTTTTATACTTTGAGGCTTGATAATGCCCTCCTCCAGCATAAAACAAAAACATAAGTGTAGCTCTAGGACTACAATTCTTAGCTAAACCAGTAAACCTAAACCACAATTATAAATCACAAATGATACTGCCCCTGTAAAGCTGCTGTTCTAGGCACTGGCCCAGGAGGCCTTTATGGATAATATAACCCTGGCTGTAAATGTAATAAGTGTCAAAACTGTTCACAGTAAATAGTACAACATTTAGGTACACAATTCACATGATTTAAATACGTATCATTATGTTTTGCAGATTTAACAGCTGATCCAGATGAGCTTAGAAATGTGGCCCCTTTGTACCCCACGATTGTCCTCTCTATGGAGAAGAAACTTCAATCAATTATAGACTACAGGAAAATATCTTACAATGTACATCAGTATAATAAGGAAGAGTTTATCAAATGGAGAGCGAGCCTTGGACAGAATTATACAAATGTTATCTCTAACCTGAGGTGGCACATCGATTGGAACAAGAGACCAAAAGCCTGTGAAATGGCCATTAAAAAGTGGTTAGAAAGTGGAAATAATAATATTTCTACGACTAGATCCAATAACATTGTTAAGGAAAAGTAATTATAAAATGAATACTTTTTGTAAAATATTGCATCAAGATCATATGTGACTTCTTCACTAAAGATGTAGCTGACTAGAATGTTCCTATATTTACCATTTGCTGGACAGAACAGTGATCAGTAGGGATGCACAGATACTTTGAGTACCAGTGCAGATACTTGGCATTTTCATGAGAACTACCAGGGCTGCAGCGGTTGCAGCTGGGACCTGGCTCTGGTGCTCCACCACTGTCCTGAAACCATTAGGCCCCATTCACACGTAGCGACATACCTTTTGCAGCGGCCGGGATAGCGCGACTTTCGGGGCGACGTTCCAGCGACGGTAGCGCGACCTTCTCCGTCGGGCTCCATTAGAAAAAAGCAAAATCCGCCGAAAAAAGGGTCCTGTAGAAGCGACTTGCGACCGTGACGAGCGACATGGAGCTAAGACAGCTCCATTAAATATCATTAGCCGGTGACTTCTCGCGATATCGCGCGGCAAAAATACGCGATATCGCAGCGGAAATCGCGCGATAAATCGCTACGTGTGAATGGGGCCTTAGTCTGTATTGATTTAGAAAAACTGTCACATGACAATAAACAAAAATCTATCGGTACTCGTACTTGTAAGTACTTGGGCAATTATCAGTACTCGTACTCGCAAAACTGGTATCTGTGCATCCCTTTATTTATATTCATAAAAACAAAATCGTACATTAAAACAGAGATGTACAAATCCCAGGAGCTCCATATGGTCCTTACAAATGACAGCTGCCTCCTAATTTTTGAATTTTTCTCTAGTCTAGTCTTGGAGCTCAAAAGTATCGGTACATGTACTCGTACTTGTACCGAGTACTGTACTTGGTATCTGTGCAACCCTAGTGATCAGAGATTTCCACTTCTGGGTAACAGCATGGTAAAGCACCTAGATAATTGTATTATTCTTGTATGCTTTATCATCGGACTTGGGGTTCTTTTTTTCTCCTTGTTTCCTGAGGAAAGAGCTTTTATTACTCCCTGTGCCAGAATCACCAGGCTTGTTTAGTTCTTGCAGGGGCAGTTGTTGTGAGCATTAATTCATACTAGGGATCTACCGAAATTTAATTTTTAGACCGAAAAATTACTTTTACTTTTTTTTCCAACCTTTTACATTTTTTTAAAATTATTTTAAAATTATTTTCTTTTTATTTCTTTTTCACTTTACTGTTGGGGGCTCTGGGGAAATATCAGGGGTCTGAACAGACCCCTGATATTTCCCTTTTGAAAAGGAAAAAGAGATTGAGGACACAGAATTCTCAATCTCTTTTTCTGCAGCACCTGTTATGAATCAACAGAAAGCCTCTATACTGAGTGATCCGGTCCATTCATAAACTGTGGATATAGTATGAGTTACTATGTCCACAACCATGAATGAACAGGAACACTTCCTGTTCATTCATAACTGGGAACACAGTAAGCATGCTATGTCCTCAGTTATTTACAAACACTCCTGTACTTGTACTCCGCCCGGCATCCTGACTCGCCTGGAGAGCTCGGCCCCCTGTGACAGTGGACAGCTCTCTCCTCCCGTATTACTCCCCTTGGCATTGTGACTTGCCTGTCAAAGGAGGCTGAATGTTGTATTGTGGGAGGAGAGCTTGGATTCCTGTGACAGCTGGCAGCTGTCCTCCCGCATCGCTCCACTCGGCATCCTGACTCGCCTGTCACAGGAGGCTGAGCGGAGCGGTGTAGGAGGAGATCTTGGCCTCCTGTGACAGCTGACAGCTCTCTCATCCCCCAGCGCTCCGCTCAGCATCCTGACTTGCCTGTCACAGGAGGCTGAGCGAGGAAGTGTGGTATGAGAGCTCAGCCTCTTGTGACAGCTGACAGCTGTCTCCTCCCTGCACCACCCGCTCAGCCTCCTGAAAGCTTATTTCCTCCACACTGGGCGCCGGTCTGTGTCCCCAGGGACCCCTGCTGCCTCTGCTGCCATAGGCAGGGGAGAGCAGTGGGCATCAGGGAGGACACAGACAGGTGTCCAGTGGGGAGGAGAGAAGCTAGAGATGAACTGAATTTTCTGCCATCATGGTACTTTCAGCATTTTGCCCAAAATACCTTTTGTGGCCAAAACGTTTAGGCGGCCAAAATTTCAGAGTATCCCTAGTTCATACTATTGTAGGCATACCCCACAACTACATCTCACAAACATCTTTTCCCTTAACACAGTGTATGGGCAGACTCTTCATAGGCAAGATAGCAGCAGTGTTTTCCTAAGAGAGAGAAATCTATGTATGCATCTAGATAGGAACAGCGAGGGGTGGGGGATAGGTGGAGTTCTCTAGACCAGCAGGCAGGGATGGATGGGATTTCAGTCCAGAAAAGGAGGGTATGACGGCAGGCAGTGTGGCCAGGAGAGGAGTGCAGAATGTATGGGAATAGGCGGTGTGCGCATGAAAGAAGTGTGAAAGGTATGATGGCAGGCAGTATGTACAAAAGAGGGTTCAGAGGTGTGGCAGTGGGCAATGTGTGCAAGAGAGGAGTGTGAAGGGCATGGGAGTGCACAGTATGTGTAGGACAGAAGTGTGGAGGATATGATAGATAGCAGCATGTGCAGGACAGGAGTGCAGAAGGCATAGGGGTGCCTGGGGACTGGCATCAACACTAAGTGTGTGTCAGCTTAGGAGGTCTATGTGTTTTCCGGGAGTTGTTGAGCTGACATGAAAGGGAGCATGTGTATGCAGGGCATCAGTAAGGTGTGGGGATCTCAGATTTTTGAGGTGGCAGGCTTCTGGGGAACAGAGTCGTGTAGTTGCAGGCAGGGGCGTAACTAGAAATCACAGGGCCCCATAGCAAAATTTTGTATGGGGCCCTGTGATTTCTAGTTACGCCCACCTGATAACCCAAACAGTCCACCTAAGGGTTACCCTGCAGAGCCCAGCATAGACTCTTTATGGTAGGCTCTGCAGGGTCTCAGGCGGGCAGTCAAGCCCTCTTACCTGTCAGCCCTGATCCTCTGTCCGCCTCCTTCTCCTCCACGATCGACTCCTCCTTCACTGGGCCCCGCCTCCTCGATCGCTAGGCCCCGCCCCTCGATCGCCGGGCCCCGCCCCTCAATCGCCGGGCCCCGCCTCCTCGATCACTGCCGATGACGGGCCCAGCCACCTCCTGCGAAGCTGCTACTGGTTGCAGGAGAGGAGTTTTGGACAGTGGATTAATGAAGAGAGCTGTAGGATATTCCTGGGGTGAACTGCCCATGATTGTTAAGCTGTCTGGAGGGAAGTGTGTGAGAGTGAAGAGGCTTCCTCTGCATCAGGGAGGGATGCGGAGCTGCAGGGAGACCAGGATTGGGCAACAGAGTGGAAGAGGAAGGATGATGAGAAATCGCTACTGGAAAGAGGCATTATCCTTAATGGGAGAGTTAATGTGTGTGATGCAAATAAAACTCAAATTTTAGGATAAAACTTAGGGAAATGTGCATAAATTGTTAAGATGTACTAAATCTGTTTTATTTTAATTTGTCCTGACTTACCCTGGAAGAGTCTTATATTTTCACTATGGTAGTTAGTGGGGATGGCATATTATCTATAATAGGGTCCTTGATTATCACTTTCAAAGCAGAACTCCAGGCAAATAAAATGTTCACCCTTGCAGGGGGGCTACCCTGCAAAAGTTAAGTGCTTATTTTGTCTAGGAAGCTAAAATAAAAAAAAGTTATACTCGCCCGAATCACAACCTCAGCTTGCTCTTAGACTGGTCCCCTCAGCCTCTGCTTCAGAGGTCTAAGGTCCTGTGAGTCATGACGTTCCATACAGTGTATAGAATGTGAGGACGCCGAGGGACATAACAACGCTGGAGGAGAGGAGAAGTCAGGCTGAAGGGAGCGGTGTAGAAGTCCGTCAGGGTCGATGTTCAGGCGAGGACAGCTTTGTTATTTTAGCTCCCTAGACAAAATAAGCACCTAACCATTGCAATGCGGGGATGGCTCCACTACAAGGGTTACGATTTTATTTGCCCGGAGTTCTGCTTTAAATGAAAAATACAGGACTGCTATTGCTGACCCTCCCACCTGGCTGTCATGCAATGGTTGCAGTACTTTCTTAGACATCACCCCAGAACAAGCATGCAGCAAGGTTAGCATTCCATGTGTGTATACTTGTGTCTAGTCAGTGTTCTGCCACACAGTAAAGTTTAGCATTGACCTAAGGATGTCAGCAGTGGCAGCCTATATATTTCTTTCAGGGCAGATTTTCTTTGACAGTCAGAGGTTCGAAATAATATTTATTGATGATCCCAGAACATCCAATGTAACCCACTCCAATAGGTAGAAAGCATTTTGCTCCTGACCATCCCTGCCTTTCTCATTATTTTTTAACTAACTATTTACTCACATCCTTCATAAGTGTTCACGGACTAAGTTCAGGAGAATATAATTAGGCAGGTACACAGATGATCATAAACAGCGTGTCTACTGGAGTGGATCATGTTAGAGGGTTTATAATCAGCATTTTAATGTAAGCAGATACAAGAAAAAAAGGTTTCCACAGTGGGGTGTGCGAGGACCCAGAGGGGAAAATAAAAAAAAGGGGGCTTTTAAGAAACAAGTCCAGACCTCGTGTATAAAAATCTTAGAAGTACATTTATTCAATAAATCGTTGTATACATTATTTAAGATAAAAAGCGGAATACAAAATCATCAATAAAAATGCTTTTACAAATGCAGGTTCACCGAATGGTGACGATACCGTGCAGTTACGATGTACATGGTTGTTTGTTATCAGAATGGTATAAACGCTCCTGTAAGTCCCTACATGTTTCGCCCCGAAAGGGCTTCTTCAGGGGAGAGAGACAATTCTATGGGAGATATGTGTCATATATGTGTCTTCACCGTCAGTTAGTCAGGGAAGCGAGAATATAGTGGAAAAATTGCTTCAAATACAAACAAGGGATTGGTTTTGTCAAGCATGAACCGCCACAGGTAAACACAAATGGAGGGATCGCGTCGGAGACAGCACCCTGTAGTCTTCAGGAAAAACAGGCAGCCGGCATACTAGACTTAGAGGTAGTGAAGTTCTGCTCTTGCCGTGTGTGGTGTTGCTGTTTCTTTCCCAGAC
>NW_017306730.1:1019982-1035262 GCF_000935625.1 Nanorana parkeri
TGTGTTTACCTGTGGCGGTTCATGCTTGACAAAACCAATCCCTTGTTTTTATTTGAAGCAGTTTTTCCACTATATTCTCGCTTCCCTGACTAACTGACGGTGAAGACACATATATGACACATATCTCCCATAGAATTGTCTCTCTCCCCTGAAGAAGCCCTTTCGGGGCGAAACATGTAGGGACTTACAGGAGCGTTTATACCATTCTGATAACAAACAACCATGTACATCGTAACTGCACGGTATCGTCACCATTCGGTGAACCTGCATTTGTAAAAGCATTTTTATTGATGATTTTGTATTCCGCTTTTTATCTTAAATAATGTATACAACGATTTATTGAATAAATGTACTTCTAAGATTTTTATACACGAGGTCTGGACTTGTTTCTTAAAAGCCCCCTTTTTTTATTTTCCCCTCTGGGTCCTCGCACACACCACTGTGGAAACCTTTTTTTCTTGCATTTGAAACCTGGGGTGTGAAACTTCCAGCTCCTCTATATGTCTTCTGCAACGCATGTCTACTAATATTATCCCTTAATGTAAGCAGATAGGTAGAATCCAATGTAATTAGCATGCCATAGAGCAGAGTGCTTTGAAAGGAGATTTCCTGGCTTACCAATCATTGTAATACATGTGTCTGCTTCCCTGGCCAATACAAGGATTAATTAGTTTGACAAAGAGGAAATTATCCATTTTGAGTGGCACTGGGATACCATACTGCAGAGGAGAGAGTGATAGAATACGTATCTCCCAACTTTGCCTCTGTTCAACCAAACAACTCATTCCTCCTCAAATTTCCATCTTTTAACACTGTGTGTAAATCAATTTACTATTTAAAGTTGTTTATATTGTACGGAATGTTGTATTAATTATTCAGATAATTGCATTGGTTTCAGAAGAACTCCGGGCAAAACTTTTATTAACTCTTGCATAAAGTGGGGCTAATAAAGGAAAAGCAGAGGTAAAAAGGAGCACAAAATGCCTGACTTTGCTGGTCAAAGCTTTGACTTTGAAGCTGATGCCACAATTTGCCTAATTTAGCACCCTGCGTTGTCGATTTCCCCAGACCATGCTGCACCTTGAACACTGGGACATGAAGGAACCTCTAGGTGTCTTCTTCTGCAGTCTATGTACAGTCTTATATGTTCAGTAATAAAGTTTTATTTTCAAGTTGTTTGGGCCCTTGAATTAAAAGGTAGGGCCTGTTCTTTTGATGACAAGGTGTTCAAGCTTTAAAATTTCGTTGTGAGAAAATACTCATGTTGATAGGTATTCGTATGAGTACTACCAGGGTTGCAGCGGTTGCAGCTGGGACCTGGTTCTGGCACTCCACCACTGTCCTGATATCATTAGTCGATATTGTTTTAGAAAAATTGTCACATGGCAATAAACAAAAATGTATCAGTACTTGTATCTGTAAGTACTTGGACAAGTATCAGTACTTGCACTTGCAAAAATGGTATTGGTGCATCCCTTTATTTATATTTATAAAAACAAAATCATACATTAACACAGAGATGTACAAATCCCAGGAGCTCCGTATGCTCCTTACAAATGACAGCTGCCACCTAACTGTTGAATTTTCCTCTAGTCTAGTCTTGGAGCTTGAAAAGTATCTGTACTTGTACCGAGTACGGTACTTGGTATCGGTGCATTCCTAGTAATAACAATATGTGCACAGGAGCACAAGCAGGAACTTTGTATTTGACTGTAAAAATATGGTGAGGTCAGACTCCTTACTAGGAGAGGATGCTGGACAAAGAGCATCTGCAGAGAAAAAACATTGTAGCGAGAAAAGACAAAACATAATGCAATGCAGTGTTTAGAATGATTCCCATAACGTAAGATGTGATGGACACTAAACGGTTGGTAAGGTGGATAAGTCTGGCAGCAGCATGACTAAGTGAAGGGGAGATCTTTACACAGAGCCTATGTAAAGGTTGGCCAACAAGGAGATAGTTCAATAGTTGTGGTGAGAGAAACAAAGGGAGCAAAGTAGTAGTTTTAGGGTGTCATTGGTTAAGAAGGAGCGTATTTTGGAGATGTTACAGAGGTGGAGGCGATAAGATGTGGACAGTGATTGGATATTGGGTGGAAAGGAGAAGTAACAGTCCAGGTTTACACCAAGCAGCCTGGACGGGGGGACTGATTATTGTGCTATTGTTCTCAATGGAAAGTTTGGTGAGGGGATAGGGATGGAGGAAATACTATTATCAGAAAGATTGAGTTTGAGGAAGTTGTGAGACATCCATATATGTTAGTTAGTAAGTAAGAGATGCATGAAAACACTGGAGCAGATAGTTTTGGGTGCCTTCAGCATAGAAATGGTTTTGGAACCCTTGGGAGGCTATCAACTGACCAAGCGAGGAGGTGTGGATAGAGAAAAGATAAAGTTCAAAGAACAAGGACTTGGGGGACCCCTACAGAGAGAGGAAGAGGAGATCCTAGCAGAGGAAGCAAATAGTGGAAGCTTTCCTCTGCTTTCTCTTTGTCTACAAGTGACGCACCCATTGCTCCTCATCCCTGGGGCTGCAACAAGGCCCTGTCCTCCAGGTTTGGGTCCTATAGCAACCACCAAAGCCTTACTCTTGTTCTGGGGATGAATACAAAAGTTTGGGTTTTCCCTTATTTTCGTTGTCCCTGACAATGGTCACCAGTGTCAGTAGAGGGTTAATCTCATGACAAAAGGTCTAACCTTTCCCTACTGTATCCAAAACAAAAAAGGTTTTGTCTAGAGATACACTTTAAGTCTTTATAGTAATGCTGTAAACATGCCAGCCCAACTGATGGCATGTATTATGCAGCATGAAAATCAAAATGACAGCAATAATCTTAAGAGTAGGTTTTCTATAAAGTGTTTTTTTTTATATTGGTGCTTATCTGGTTCTCTGACATGTTTTTATATTTCTTGATATATCGTGTGGGGATATGATAATTGTATTCATTGTCACAGTCTTTTACTTAGCATCATAAGACCCTCATTTACATGCAAACCATCTGCAATTTCTTCCTGGTGACCTGCTATACTAAGCAGGTCAATCCCATGTGTAATGTCTGTTTATGCTAAACAAATGTTTACTACTTGTGAATTAGTATGGGGCATAATCTTTAAAGCTGTATTCTAACATGATTGGATTGTGTTCTGCTCCAGTATGTCCCTGAAAGTCTAACATATGATGTATGCTCAAGATCTCATTATCCTGAGGGCCACCATGAAAACTAAAGCTTTAGCTTCATTAGCATAATAACTGCTTACAATTTCTGGTTGGTAAATCCCATCGCCTAAAATGTTAGAGATCTCTTAAACTGCTTGTAAAATGGTTTTATAAAGTATTTTGTTTTTATAAGCGCAGAACCAATTAAAGCACAGTGACTAAGTGTGCTTGGCTCTTGGTTTTATCGCTTGGGTCCATAAAGGACAATTTTGATGTTAGAAAAAGCAACAAATACCCTCTAAATGGAGATCCCAGGGCAGAAAACTTTCCATATACACAAAATGCTAAAAAATGTTTAGTATTTATTAATCATCAGAATTAATATGTAAACCAAAAATACCAAACAAACAAGACTATATCCCCCATAAAGCAAAACAATATATGATCCTGATATCCACATTAATTTGACATAATCTTATGCTACTAAAAAGATATATATTGCACATATCAGCCCCAGTGTTTCATAAATAAATGAGGGAATATTTGAAACATTTCCTGAACTCATAAAAACGTTATCCGGGACTCAAATCTCTTTATTTTTCTAGAGCTGTGATTGATGAAATTTAATAAGAATATAGTCATAATCCTGGTCTTACATGATTGTTATGATCAAAAAATCACTTTTTTGTTAGAATTCATTGATATATTGTTGATAACTTGTTAATCCAGTATAAGCTGATCATCTTGCAAACAAACTCCATTATTGAAATTTCAGGTGCATCGGTACTTTTAAAGCAATACTCCATGCAACTATTGGATATTCCTGAAAATTAGCAGCCTGGTCTTCTTTGATTTAAAGATGATAAAGAGTTTGCTTCTTATATATTCCTAAAATATTTATTTTGGGTGCGGTAAGATGGCGTTACTTTTACAGGTGTATCTTATTCTTTCTTATGGTGCGGCACATGACTCCTTTTAGGTAAACATATGCAGTCAAAACACTGTACAGCCAATATATGGGCATGCTCTACACTACAGCACTGTCACTAGATTTCTCCGGCGCCACCTCCTTGGGTTGAATGACAGCCAGTAACATCACAAAGCCTGCACACACAGTACTCTAGAACTGATTGGCACTCAGAACTAAGACACACCCCCATGGAGAAAAAAAACTAGAAGGTCCCTGGGTGTCACTGAACCAGCAAGAAGACTGCATTGCAAAAGGTAAGTAAGGGGGGTACTCCAGCGGGCTTCTGGGAAGGGAGCAGTGAAAGTGGAAAAACTTAGAACTGGAGTTCTGCTTTAACCCTACTATGTTACAAAAGGCTTCTTTTTTTTTAACTTTCAAAAGAGTCTTATTAAAGAATTTTAGTTTTAAAAAATTAAACAAATATACATTGTAATGAAAAATAATAAATAGTGAACATTGGCACAACAGCAAAGATACAAAAAGGTTACTGATTCTACAAGGTCAAGTACTGTATATAAATGAGTACCTCAAAAATAGAAGCAAAAAGGGAACAACAGGTCAATGATGAGGGAGAGAGAAAAGAGAAAGAAGTAGGAAGCGAAATTAGGAAAAGAAAAGGAAGAGGAGGAAGGGATACCCATCGTCAGGTCAACAATCACAACAAGGGAGATGTTAGCATATAACTAAAGAGTCAATAAACGTACAAAGGACTGGGGGAGAAAATGGTTATAAAAAATTCTTCCCCACATCCAATCACTATCCAAATCCTGCAGTCTTCACCTTCGTAACATCTCCAAAATACGCCCCTTCCTCACCAAAGAAACCGCAAAATTACTCATCCACTCGCTTGTTATCTCTCGTCTTGACTATTGCAACTCCCTCCTCATTTGCCTTCCACTACACAGGCTATCCCCTTTTCAGTATCATGAATGCAGCTGCCAGACTCATTCACCTAACCAACCGCTCAGTGTCTGCACTCCCCTCTGCCAATCCCTGCACTGGCTTCCAGCACCCACCCCCCTCTGCCAATCCCTGCACTGGCTTCCTATAGCCCAAAGGACAAAATTCAAAATATTAACAATCAGTTACAAAGCCATTCACAACTCTGCCCCCGGCTATATCTCAAACCTGGTCTCAAAGTATCACCCTAACCATACCCTCTGCTCTTCCCAAGACCTCCTGCTTTCCAGCTCCCTCGTCAACTCCTCCCGTGCTCGCCTCCAGGACTTCTCGAGAGTCTCTCCCATCCTCTGGAATTCTTTACCCCAACCTGTCCGTCTGTCGCCCACCTTGACTGCCTGTTAAAAGGGTATTATTCATATAGGGATTATGTATGCATGTGATGAACATAAGTGATGATTGATTTTCTATATACATTTGTTCAGTTAAGGAATAAATGCAAGCTGACTTATAAAAGTACATGGTTTCAGTTTTCTAGAAAGTAGTATTAGGGTTAAGGTGCACATATGGTACTCATCAATTATGCCTTCTGGTTAGAACCTCCTATATTCCTTATTATCAAGAAAGACTGTGAGGCATTCTAAATTGAAGTTTATGAAGTGTTTACAAAGTATGTATTATATCTCTTTATTGTAATATTTCTTGATTAAGTTATTCATATAAGAAAGAACATTGAATTATGTATAAATATTGGTATTTATAACATTATATAGTTTATTAGAATGTATTATTGCATTCAACACAAGAATCCTCTATTCCCATCCCCCTTCAAACCTTATAGTTTGTCTAAAGTTTCAGATTACACTTAAGGGTAGATGACCAGAGAGGAGGGGGGGAGGGGACTTGAGCACAAAGGACACTCACACGCTAACATGCAGCACACATACACACAGACACAGACATGAGGGACAGAGATGCTAACACTTTAAACACTTACAAAAACTTATTTATACATCTACATATTTCTATATTTTGTTTTATGCTATTAATTTTGTAATCATTTGTAACGTTGTAATTAAACACATTTTTGAGTTTCAAGCAAGAACGGAAGCTATTTTTTCCTCTTTTAAACTTTTCACCTAAAGAACAAGAATATGAATATGAAATAAAAATATGACATCAAAAATCATATTCTACACTGCCTTTAGGCATTCCCTAAAGACTAATCTCTTCAGGGAAGCCTATCCCACCTCAACCTAACCGCTCAACTATCACGTTCTCAAACAATTCATCCCCACACCGCTCCCTCCTCATGTATCACTTCCCCCTCCCTTTTAGATTGTAAGCCTTCACGGGCAGGGCCCTCCTTACCATCTTGTCTTGATTTGTATTGTGATTGTAATGTCTTCCTTATATTGTAAAGCACTGCGCAAACTGCTGGCTCTATATAAATCCTGTATAATAATAATAATAATAATAATAAAAGACCTAGTCATGAATACCACTGCATGGAATCCTGACACAGCTAAGAGGCTGCTTATCCACAGGCTTTTACATGCTTGAGACCCTGAAATGTGGAAAGCTGGGTATTTCTTTGTTTTAGACTTTTACCACAATAATGTCCACTGTATACGTTGCAATGTGGAGCTAGTCATTGTCAATGACACCTGATGCACAGAACATGTGCATGCATTGCAGTGCATCCTCCCTCTGTTATTCCTGAGATGTGTCTCTCATGTGCCTTTTTTTATTATATAACATAGAAACACATGTATCTTTGTGTTTTTGTTCCTTTAACACATTACTCAGCAGGTTCACATGATTTATGTGTTTTTTGCAATTCCTGACTTAAAGTCACAAAATTATATAATTACTTTAACTAGATCTGTAGTTGTAAGTTACAATGTACTATTTTCCTACATTGGGAGAAAACAGATACCTGAATCCTACACAGTTCCATGCCTACTTAATTTGTACAATTCAATCCAGTGCCAGAAATAGAAAAATTGAATATTATTTACTACATCAATAAACACCTTTTTTTGTCAGCAGTAACACAGCCAGTGTAATGACTTAAGAGCATCCACTAAAATGAAGAGTGAGTTATAGAAATAGATCATAAAAAATGGAAACATACTGAAGGTCAGCACGAATAATTGAAACGTGTTTGGACATTTTCTGACTCGGGAACAATTCAGACGGCTACAATATTAGTTTTGACTTGCCCATACAAATGTAAGAAAAGATAGAATAGAATGATTTTGATGCTTGCTGTAGATTTGTTTTTGTAATGATTTGTTTGTCCAAGGTGACTGCTTGCAACATCTGTTTTTGCTGCAAGATTACATTGTATATTATGAATTGTGCCCTTTCTCTGTAAGGGCTGGTTCACACCAGCCACAGTGCATTCCTGCCTGATTGCTGCCGGAACGCACTGGTTCGCTCACTTTGTTTTGGGGCTGGGGTGAGGGGCGGGGCGGGTTCTGCATTGAAGTCAATAGCACCGCAGCCACGCCCGCTGGCTGCAGTGCGATCGCCTGCACCTGAACGCGTGGCACATTAGTGCCTGCGTTCCGGTCTGGTACAGTCAGAAAAAATGCTGCATGCGCTAAGCAGTCACCTTAGAAAAACAAATCATTACAAAAAGAAATCTACAGCAAGCATCAAAATCATTCTATTCTATCTGTACTTACACTTGTATAAGCAAGGCAAAACTAACACTGTAGCCAATCGGGCCAGAACGCACTGAGGATCAGTGTTTCCTCTATACCCTAAACAAGGGTTTCTGAATTTGTAGTTTGACTACAGCTGGAGGGCCGGAGTTTGCCTACCCCTGCCCTAGCTGAATGCTCTGCTCTGATGCTGCAGCTGTACATCAAAAGTAAAAATCCTGACTGCGAGCAGCCAAAACAGTTCTTTTAACCTGAAGACCTTTTCTATGCACCTCCCTGATTTAGATTCCCTGTGTTTCCCTGACTTCAGGCTAAGCCCTGCCAGTTGGCATCTACCCTGTCCAGTTAGAATTACTTTAAAGGGTGTCTATGGTAAAAAACTAAAAACAAATATGCATTCCTATATTGAGTTTCTATAAGTTCTATACCACTTCTAATTACCATATTGATCTATAAGTGTGTAAACTCAATCATTGAAGACACCCATATGATGTACTTCCTCAATGCACGGACACAAATTTCACTCAGCACTGTGAATATGCACTTCCTTGTGTGAAAGTTGTCACAGAGCCTGCCGCCTGAACTACAACTCAACATCTGAACAATGTAGCATCATCATTTCTTGCTGGAAGCAATGCATGATGGGCCATGTAGTCTTGAGAAACTGAGATCGGATCACATCAAGCAACAGGGAAAGAGACACAAAGCACACTGGGAATCCAAAAAGTTGGTGAAAGTGATAGGCAGATAGAAGGCATCAGACATATTGTGTTGTTCTTAGGCAGGACTTTTTCTTTTAAATATCTAAAATGCAGTACAGAGTCACTTGAACCCATGTATCCCGTGGCTGACTTGAGCAATTGAGCAAAACAAGTAGAGGGCAGTTGTTGTACACAAAACAAATAATGGCTGGCAGCCACCAGGCACACAAGTTAGTTTATTCAGGGAGACTTCTCGAAAGCAGGAGATGCTCGGGAGATGTACCGATAGAAGTCTATGGGGATTGACTCCCCAGGTGCAGTCAGCGGGAAGAAGTACCAGGCTGTTCAGATGTAAGCCCGCAGCAGGCAGCAGCTGCAAGAACCTGGCATGTATGCAACTGGTACAGGAAAGGATGGGTTAGTTGAAATGGAACTTTAGTGGAAATGTAAACATTTGCAAAACTTAATGTATTTTTTTTTCTATTATTGAAATTGCAATAGAGAACTAATATGTAGGGTAAATGGTAATGGTGTGGAGATATCAGAACAGTACATATAAGAATAAAAGTGGATACTTGAAGGAGATGCACATAACTATTGAGACTTTTTTAGACATTATTGGGCTGAGTTCACATGGGCGGACGCCTCTGCTACCCTCTGAAAAGTGATCCACAGTGGATTGCTTTTCAGAGGGCAGTAGCTCTCCAGCATTCAGGAAGCATTTTATATGTTCTTTTTGTTCTCTATAGGTTGAACTCGATGGACATGTGTCTTTTTTCAACCTGACTAACTATGTAACCCAGGAGGTGCTCACACTTACTTCCACCTCTTCAGGAGCTATCACGTACCTGATGGAGGCCGAGTGATGCGGGGTGTCCCTTGCACCTGCTGTCCAGCAATCCTTGGAATTGAGACAGGGTAAGCAGAAACTTGGAGAAGCAGGAGTGCCTGTAGTGGGCTCAGGTGCAGCCAGGAACATAGCCCTGAAGCATGCCAAGGGCAGAGATGGTACAAAGCAGCAACTAGGGAGCTTAGTCAGTATGCGAAGCTGGAGTCAGAAGCCAGGGTATAGAGATGTTGCAGAGTCAGAACAAGCCGGTGTCAAATCACAAGAGCCGCACACACAGTTCAGGTCACAGAAAGCAGAAGCTCACAACCACTTAGCAACTTCCCTTGCTGACGCTCAGGTTTAAATAGGCAGTCCGCACCCAATTAATTAGCCAAGTAATCCCAGGCACCATTGTATTTGCCAAGGTAGATCTTCAATGTGAACGTCTATGTGCATTCCTGCTGACATAGGTCCATGCTTGGTCTTGCGCATGCGCAATTCCATGTGCGTTACTGCATACACGATTTTCCTGACAGGAGCATTCCAAAAGCTATGACAACCGGGAAACTTTAATATGCACATTTCCAAGAGATGTCAAGAAATGAACAGTCCCCTGTCACCTTAGTTGTTTTCAGTGTTTTGAGTTGAATGGATGGCACTCCTTGTAAATACCATGCATGCATAGATTATCAGTCTGATTAGGTTATTTTAGAGAAATGCATAATAGGACACATATGACATCTTATGCCAACAGATTTCATTGAATAACAAACTGCCAGAATGACAGCTGTGGATAAACGATGTATGTAGTCCTTATACACATTTTTTTTTTCAGGCCATGAAGTGAATTTCAGCTCAGCTTGGATCATCTGTTTTAAATGGTCAAACATGTTAATATGTGGGCATGGATGGGTAATGTAAAAACAATTAAAACTCCACATAGTGTGATACCACTCAAAACATTCCATTTATTATAAAAAAAAAAAATTGCTGTCACATTTGGTGGTGCTCAAAGCTAGAACCAGTTACAATAAAGATGAGACTGTGTTATTTACAATAAGGAATCGTTTCCATCAACTTTAATAATTTGGGATCTGAATATACACATATTTTACATTCAATGCTACAAAGCAGAGTTCCATGACAACAGAAACAAAACTGAACTGCACGTATCAGAGCCTGCTTTAAATTGAATACAAAAATTTGTTACACACTGAGCTCATACAATTACTGAGGACATATCACATTCATATATGTCTGCACATCAGTATACAATCAGCTTCGGAATAATTACAAAGATTTAGTATTTATAAACAGCACAAGAAGTTTACATATGGTCACAATGAACTGAAAATATTTAATGAGATGTGGAAGGAGATTCTTTTAACCTGTTTTCCTTCACCTCCTGCTGAAAAATAACTGCTTACACAGCCCAGTAGCTCAAGCTGAGATTCACAAACATGAATAAGAGAACTAACTTGGTGTGGCAGTGACCTATACCTGATTAAATGGCTTCCTCCAAGGTTTCAGTAAGACAGCCATCCTAAAAGGAGATGATTACTGCTGTACTGTCTTTTTAGCCAACCAAAAGTGCTCTGGGAATCTTTTACCATACAATAAATGTTTATCTAAAAAAGAAAGATTGCATACTCATAGTAAAAAGAGACACATAACAGCACTTTAACAATGTATACACTTAAAAATCCTTTAAAACACATTGACCCTAAACCAATATAGTTTCTTTGTAAGTGTTGTAACCCACTCTGACCAATCGGAAACCATTTTAAACTGGCCTGCCTTCAGCAGAGTGGGTTCTAAATGGTTGCTGCTGGTTAGCACTAATAAGGATTGGTACTTAAGAATAATAACTCATTATGGAGTAAGACCATTGGTACCTATACACCGAATCAAGTTGTTGCACAATACAAGCAATTTAGAAGTAACTTTGTGACATTTTAACAAATGTTTAAAGTAATGGCTATTAAAAAAGATGACTCTGGAACACTGGTAAATGGTTTGGAAAATGTCATTTGTTTTCATATAGAGGGAGATTGACCACCATGCACATGAATATAGATGTACAAGGGATCTACTTGGCCCCAGAGGAATGCTAAGATGCTTCATTCACGGTAGTATTTGGAGCTGCACATTCTACCATACATTTTTTCACAGTTCCCTCTATTGCAGAAGACAAGGAACCGGCAGCAAAGTAAATATATCCTCCTGTCATCTTCAGTCATCACTGTGTCTTGATTACATAGAAAGATCTCTACTCATACAATGAGGACAAAAAGTGGACCTATACTGCACACAAAAAGTGGACCTATACTGTACTGTCCAAATCTGCTCATTGCCTTGTACTTATAAGAACTTATAAGAGGGAAACATAATAGGCAGACAGGAGTTTTGAGTCTAGGTTCTCATCTGACCATACACTGTCATGTGGGCTATTGTGTCAATGCCAATGTTTTTTTAAACGGTAATTCCACTTTCCACTGACCAATGAGAAGTGTTTCTGACTGCACTAATTAATGAGAAGTGCATCTTGCTAAGAGGTGCTTCTCATTAGTCAGTGCAGTCAGGGGACCACAGGGACCAATGAGTGCTTTCCATCTGCAAACAAAATTCAAAATCCAGAGCACAAGGCTGCGCTATACAGCAGTACAGAGAATGGATAGTAATCCAGCACCAACGGCAGGGCAGGAGACTTCACCCAAAGGTAAGCATTGCCAGTAGGGGGGAAGGGGGGCCAGATTGGAGGGGTCATTCCATTTTTCCCAAATTCACCTGGGAAAGTGGAGTTACCCTTTAAGGGAACTGCATAGATTAATGCACCAACACAGCATCTCCTGCAGGGGGTACAATAAAACAGTACTGAGAACTTTGACTCTGCAGATAGGCTGATTTCTGCAAAGATTAAAGTGACACTAAACTCAGGAGTTAAATCTTAAAAACACATACACAAGTATAAAAGTGTATATTATCTGTGCATCACTCAGCTGTAGATCCTCAAATCATCTCTGAATTCATGCTGACATTGTGTTTCCTTCTGGAGGGGGGCTACTTTTGTTCCCCATGGTCACTGTGTGTGTTGTAAAGTAGTCACCACTCCAAACTCGCTGGTAGACTACAATCTCAGGTTTAGTTTATTAATTTGTACTGAGATTGTAGTCCATCACAGGAGTGAGTTTGCAGCGGTGGTTACTTTACAACACACACAGGTACCATGGGGAACAAAAGTAACCACCTTTTCAGATGGAAAGACAGTGTCAGTATGACTTCAGAAATGATTTGAGGTTCTACAGCCGAGAGATACATAAATAAGATACATTTTTGTAACTACTGAGTTTAGTGTCATTTTAACATAATTTGCAACCAAGCGGCTGATTTTCTACTTCTGATTTCTTATTGACTCCTTCTGTATACCATTTTGTGCCTCTTATGTGCCAGATTGGCTTTACAAATGAGAGGTAGACTGGGTGGAGAAATTTACTATATATGGAAATCACAATACTTGTAATAATTTACATCATAAAATCACTCCAGCTTAAAAAAATGGAGTAAAGGAAAAGATGAGACTCATTGTCGCCTGTATGACAGAGACTAATAGAACAGTTTAACAAAAACAAGCAGTGTATACATTAGTCATAATATAAGAGCAATCACAGAACATTCATACTGCTTAGACGTCACTGGAGGCATTTACTTGGTTTAATCAGCAAGGAGGAAACTTGTAAAATACAACATAATTCTCCATGTTTAGAAAACTTTGCAGTCAACTAAATGTAAGACCTCCAAATGTTATTTAAAAATACATCTGCCTTTAAAATAATAATGAGTGTATCTGAATCCTTTTAAGCTGTATTAAGGCTATGCAAACCCTATGTGATCTCGTTAGATTCAATTGTTGCTGTCGGTTTTCACATACAGCTGTCACATGCTACTTTCAGCTCCTTCTTTATAGCTGGCTGCATATAGTTGACGGAGCGTTGAAGGATAGAAGTGGCCTCCACCTCTGTGGTATTGGTGGTGGTGGTTGATGGGTCCCTGCGAAGAGTCGGGGCACAGGACGGGAACAGCTCTCTGCGGAAGGCGATCTCTCTGTGCTCCTGTAGGCAACAAGAAAAGCACACCTTCTTCTCCAACCTCCTGAGGAAAACGTTGTTGGTCCTGAAGAAGAGATACACATAGGGATTCACTGCGCTATTGGTCACCACAAAGATGCCCAGCACAGCCATGACCTCCTCATCCAGACCAGTAATGGTGCCACATGCCACCTTCATCTCCACAATGAAGTAAGGCAGCCCGCATACAATGAAGAGTATGATGATGACCAGGGTCATTTTGAGGGTCTTTATCTTAGCTCTTGGGATGCAGCTGTTGGTGGCTTCAAGTTTGATTGGTCTCTTGGTGACTTCACAAGAATCATTGAAGTGTTTAGGGTTCTTGCAGTTCTTCCCCTTTCTCCAGATAATCCATAGGATGCGGCTGTAGGCTACAACCAGGATACAGAAAGGTAAGAAAAAGACAGTGACGGAGCTGTAGATGATATAGACCTGAAAATGCCATTTAGGTAACTGCCAGAAGACGTTGCGGCACCTGGGACCTTCCTTGGTTTGCGCAGCTTTGAAGACAAAAGCTTGGGGCACCGACAGGAGCAGAGCCAGCACCCAGCACATGGCAGTAAAAAATCGGGTGGGCAGAGGTGTGCCTAATGGGTTTGTAATGACATGGTGTCTTTCCAGGGCTAATATGGCAATTATATTGGAGGAGGCAATGAGTCCAGAAACCTGAAACACTTTAAAGATCCGACAAGCCACATCCCCAGCCAGCCACTGATCCTCCAACAATTCCCATACGATCTGGGAGAAAAGAGTGATCAGGGAGACATAGAGGTCGGCTAGTGTCAGGTGGGTGATCAGAAAGTTGATCTTTCTCTTCTTGTCCTTGCCACTCCAGATCTTATACAGCACCAGTGAATTGCCCACCAGTGCCACGGTGAATATGACAGCCATTGCGATGATCCGGATCTGCCTGTTGTATGGGGGTGACTCCACAACTTGGCTTTGGTTGGTGAAAGAAACGTTTGTGGCTGCCTGGGCAGGGGTCACTTTGTGGTTAGAGATAGAGAGGTTACCCAGAGAAAAACTCCCATACAGGAAAAATTCATCCATGGCACTAGATCAATGAAAAGCGACAACCTAGAGAGTGTCGGAGAGGTGACTGCTGACCACTGGAAGTGTGGTGCTGAAATCCCTAGCAGAGGAGCTACGAGCTGGCACACAGGTGATGAGAACTAGTCCATGGTGACTTGTTGCCAGGCACTTTTAGAATACTCCCAGAGCTTAAAGCTTTTCATATGTCTTTGTCATCTGACGCTCACAGGTGGGTGGTCTAGACATGCCCCGAAAAAACACCTTCCTCATATATTATACATGTACTGAGGACCACATCAATCGCTTTTCTGCATCTCTGCAGACTTTTGATGTGATTCGTGAATCTCACTTTTCTGCTGATGTGTTGTCATTTTGTTTTACTTCTACCTTTCTTTTATTGCGATAATATAATGGTAGCTGTATTAAAGTGGTTGCATCTGTTATGACCTATGGGTAACAAAATTGTTGAGAAAGCATAGCCAGTGTTAAATGACCTGAGCTGTTATGTCACAAATAGGTTTCATTCATGTAAACAGGTGAGTGAGTTGAAGTGCTGGAATTATTAAAGCTTTTTGACAGGTGACTGCTATGTGAGCATTGGAGAAAAGTCAAATGATTAAAGACATCTTGATGTCTAAAGATATCCTCCCTGAAATGTTAACAATGATGGAAAAACATTTTAGTGGTTGTTGGTGCAGCTCAACAGATGAATGAGCTAGTGGCTCTTCAGGGTCCTAAGGACATGCAAACAAAAAGCCTCTCCTCCTTTATCTGACTCTGAACAAGTGCTTCTTTGTGACAGTGACAACGGACAATGCCAATAAAGACCAAGCGCCACACAGAAAAAGTCTTTACCTACTAACCGAAGACATAACAGTTTTCTCTTTCTTTCACC
>NW_017306730.1:1035279-1037022 GCF_000935625.1 Nanorana parkeri
ATGGCTTTTCTTCTTCTTGCCGGTCTTTTTTTTTTATCCCTTGACTTGCTCTTTCTTTCTCTGAATTCCAGTCACATGAACGTTCATACATTCTTCAATAGCCACAGAAGATAAAATCCACGTTGTACACCAAATGCCTTTGCAAACCCAGATACTAGCTTGTTAAATTAGCAGCTCCATCATCACTGTCTTTACACAGCCTGTGCAGAGAGCAGAGCTGTGGGAGTGACCCAGTAAGCCCCACCTATGACAGGCTACCTGCAGAAAACTACAAGAGGGGGCGGATACAAGACCAGTCACCTTCAAGAAGGCATGGAGCAACAGTGACTGGTCTTTAATAAGCGAAACTCCTACTCAGAGACAAACTTTCACACTGGATTACTGCACAGATCCTGAAGACATGCACAAAGCACACAAAGACTCATGTAAGAATACGCATGTATTTAGACCATTTATTCAGTCTGGAGTTCAGCTTTAGCTTTTGTCTCTCTCTTTGTCTCTGATTGTCATTTGCTTTAGTTACCACTCTCTTATGATCGCTGTATTTCTCTTTCTTTCTTTCTTTCTTTCTTTCTTTCTTTCTTTCTTTCTTTCTGTCTACTCTCTCTCTTTGTGCACTGACATTTTTTTTTTCTTTCTTTCTTTCTCTTTCTTTCTTTCTTTCTTTCTTTCTTTCTTTCTTTCTTTTCTTTGTGCACTGACATTTTCTCTTTCTTTCTTTCTTTCTTTTCTTTCTTTGTGCACTGACATTTTCTTTCTTTCTTTCTTTCTTTCTTTCTTTCTGTCTACTCTCTCTCTTTGTGCACTGACATTATTTTCTTTCTTTTTTCTTTCTTTCTTTCTCTTTCTTTCTTTCTTTCTTTCTTTCTTTCTTTCTTTCTTTTCTTTGTGCACTGACATTTTCTCTTTCTTTCTTTCTTTCTTTTCTTTCTTTGTGCACTGACATTTTCTTTCTTTCTTTCTTTCTTTCTTTCTTTCTTTCTTTCTTTCTTTCTTTCTTGACATTATTTTCTTTCTTTCCTTTCTTTCTTTCTGTCTACTCTCTCGCTCGCTGTGCACAGACATTATTTTCTTTCTTTCTTTCTCTTCCTCTCTCTCTTTTTCTCCTTCTAGCTGCCTCTTTCTTTTTCTGGGTTCTTCATTCTTTTTTTGGCCGGCTTCCTTTTTCTGGTCATCTTTGCTTGTTCCTTTCTGGCTGTCTCTCTTTATCGTTCTTTCTGACTGTCTTTTTCTCGCTCTCTTTCTTTCTTTCCAGTTGTCTTTATCTCTGCTTCTCTTATTCTTTTTTAGTGTCTTTTTTCCAGCTCTCTTTCTGGCTGTATTTCGTTTTCTCTTTCTGTTTTTTTTTACCTTGGTGGCTCTCTCTGATCTTCTATTTATTTCTGTCTCTTTTCCTTTTGGCTGTCTTCCTTTATATTCCTTACATTTCATTCTGATTATGTCACCGCTCTGCTGCTGGAAACTAACAGTGAAGAGGAAATGTGACTGGGAGCCAAGCTGCTGATTTCTCCATAGGTGAGAAATGGTCACACAGAGAGGAAACTAACATTACACATGCAGCATGAGTGACCTTTTGGGGTAATGGAAAATGTTTTGGCACAAGGTGCTAGCACTTTCCTAATAAAATGAAATGCTTCCGGGCTGGAGTTCAGATTTAGGATAAGACCTTTGTGCAGATGGGCTCCAGATCTCTACATGAAATTGTATCGTAGAAACCCAATTCAAACGTTGGTCACCTAATTT
>NW_017306730.1:1037381-1039670 GCF_000935625.1 Nanorana parkeri
ATGGCTTTTCTTCTTCTTGCCGGTCTTTTTTTTTTATCCCTTGACTTGCTCTTTCTTTCTCTGAATTCCAGTCACATGAACGTTCATACATTCTTCAATAGCCACAGAAGATAAAATCCACGTTGTACACCAAATGCCTTTGCAAACCCAGATACTAGCTTGTTAAATTAGCAGCTCCATCATCACTGTCTTTACACAGCCTGTGCAGAGAGCAGAGCTGTGGGAGTGACCCAGTAAGCCCCACCTATGACAGGCTACCTGCAGAAAACTACAAGAGGGGGCGGATACAAGACCAGTCACCTTCAAGAAGGCATGGAGCAACAGTGACTGGTCTTTAATAAGCGAAACTCCTACTCAGAGACAAACTTTCACACTGGATTACTGCACAGATCCTGAAGACATGCACAAAGCACACAAAGACTCATGTAAGAATACGCATGTATTTAGACCATTTATTCAGTCTGGAGTTCAGCTTTAGCTTTTGTCTCTCTCTTTGTCTCTGATTGTCATTTGCTTTAGTTACCACTCTCTTATGATCGCTGTATTTCTCTTTCTTTCTTTCTTTCTTTCTTTCTTTCTTTCTTTCTTTCTTTCTGTCTACTCTCTCTCTTTGTGCACTGACATTATTTTCTTTCTTTTTTCTTTCTTTCTTTCTCTTTCTTTCTTTCTTTCTTTCTTTCTTTCTTTCTTTCTTTTCTTTGTGCACTGACATTTTCTCTTTCTTTCTTTCTTTCTTTTCTTTCTTTGTGCACTGACATTTTCTTTCTTTCTTTCTTTCTTTCTTTCTTTCTTTTCTTTGTGCACTGACATTTTCTCTTTCTTTCTTTCTTTCTTTTCTTTCTTTGTGCACTGACATTTTCTTTCTTTCTTTCTTTCTTTCTTTCTTTCTTTCTTTCTTTCTTTCTTTCTACTCTCCCTCTTTGTGCACTGACATTATTTTTTCTTTCTTTCTTTCTTTCTTTCTTTCTTTCTTTCTTTCTTTCTTTCTTTCCTGACATTATTTTCTTTCTTTCCTTTCTTTCTTTCTGTCTACTCTCTCGCTCGCTGTGCACAGACATTATTTTCTTTCTTTCTTTCTCTTCCTCTCTCTCTTTTTCTCCTTCTAGCTGCCTCTTTCTTTTTCTGGGTTCTTCATTCTTTTTTTGGCCGGCTTCCTTTTTCTGGTCATCTTTGCTTGTTCCTTTCTGGCTGTCTCTCTTTATCGTTCTTTCTGACTGTCTTTTTCTCGCTCTCTTTCTTTCTTTCCAGTTGTCTTTATCTCTGCTTCTCTTATTCTTTTTTAGTGTCTTTTTTCCAGCTCTCTTTCTGGCTGTATTTCGTTTTCTCTTTCTGTTTTTTTTTACCTTGGTGGCTCTCTCTGATCTTCTATTTATTTCTGTCTCTTTTCCTTTTGGCTGTCTTCCTTTATATTCCTTACATTTCATTCTGATTATGTCACCGCTCTGCTGCTGGAAACTAACAGTGAAGAGGAAATGTGACTGGGAGCCAAGCTGCTGATTTCTCCATAGGTGAGAAATGGTCACACAGAGAGGAAACTAACATTACACATGCAGCATGAGTGACCTTTTGGGGTAATGGAAAATGTTTTGGCACAAGGTGCTAGCACTTTCCTAATAAAATGAAATGCTTCCGGGCTGGAGTTCAGATTTAGGATAAGACCTTTGTGCAGATGGGCTCCAGATCTCTACATGAAATTGTATCGTAGAAACCCAATTCAAACGTTGGTCACCTAATTTATCATATACCATAGTAATGGGCTTGATGTTCGAGTTGACCAACAGTTCGACTCGAACATCGCTAGTTCGTGTGTTCGGCAAACACACGAACTATCAGGGCGTTCGACGGGCTGTTCACCCGCCAAGCGCCCCACAAGGCACTATGCAGCGCACAGTGCCTCGTGAAGAGCTGATTGGGTAAAGTAATGCACCTGACCACAGGGCAGGTGCATTGCCTTACCCAATCACAGCACAGTGCACTGTGAAAGCCATGATTGGACAAAGTAAGGATGACTTTGCCTAATCATAGCTCACACAGCTAAGTCCTGTCAGGTTTGCAGACAGATTTAAACAGTTGGGTGGAACTAGCTAGCTGTCACTGCTAGCTCCACCCAATTGTTTATATTTTGCCAGCATCAGAATGCCATTCTGTGGCAGGAGTTCGTCACGAGCGGGTTGGTCGGCGGGCTTTTAAAAAAATTATTTCTATTTATTAATTTATTTATTTTTTGTCGAGTCGTCATCATCGTGGACAACGCTGGACATCGTGATTGACTCTAGGATTATGTCGGCG
>NW_017306730.1:1040962-1060194 GCF_000935625.1 Nanorana parkeri
GCTGACTGGCGGAACGGATGGGGGAGGGGGCGGGTACAGCTGGCTCTGCCTCTAGATAGGCAGAGCCAGCTGTCACTCACGCAGCTGGGCGGATCCCGTCATCTACGTCGGGATCCGCTCCGGCGTCTCAGTATACCGCGAGCTGTACCTCGCGGTATACTGAGCTTAGGGTAACGGGAGGACGCTAGTTTGTGTCCTCCCGTTACCCTAAGGAGAACTATGGGGAAAAACACTGACCCTATAGTTCTCCTTTAAGGGCCTAGTATGACTTTGGGGGGAAACCACACAATTTGTTTTTCTTTTTAAACTTCTGGCAGGAAAGTTTTTTCTTCTTTCATTGAGTTCAAAGTTCGAGTTCGAACTTTTTCCATGTTCTAAAGTTCGAGCTCGAACCGAAGTCGGGTGTGTTCGACCCATCACTAATATACCATGGCAATGGATCTTGTAATCTGGTTTTCACTGGGAAAAATATCCTAATTTCCTTTTCACTTATAGACCTTTTTATACCAGTGTGCTACATTAATTCATGCATTACATGTGCTGGTGTGTTGTGGTTCCAAAAAGATACCCTCAGTGCTGCAAGGCAGAAGTGCTAACCATCACAAGATGCAATGGGAGACATTTAACAATTCGGATGGCAAAGCAGTGCTAAACAGTGATAGAGAGACAAATTGTTATTTATTACAAGGTCACAGATGAGTCATAAATTAAACCTGACCTTGGCCATTTCTTAATTATGGGACTGTTTAGAGTAGAAAATCTGTCCTATCTTCAGCAATTAATCTGTCTCAGAACTTTGCAAACTGTTGCACTTGACTGTCCAGTAAAAGAGACAGTCGCAGAAACTTTGCTGAATGAAAGGCAGCATGATTTATGACTATTTATAATGCTAATTTCCTTTATAAATGCCCCCCACTGTATCTCTATCTCCTTGCAGAGCAAGTCACAGTGATCATCCAAATGGAAGCTGGTCTTCTGGGCTCTCGATCATTAGTATGAGACCCGGAGCTGTCAGTGACCACTCCGTCCCCGTGCTGGGGGTACACTATGGAGCGCACTTCCAGCACAATAACTGGTACACATATATACAGCACCCAGGAAGAAAGCCCTCTTCTTGATGCCACAAATAAGTGTGAAGTGGTCATAAAGGGGTTAAAAGACATTTAAAACGGTTTAAAGGTTAAAGTTCTGCCGACGGGAAAACACCAGAAATTGCCCACTATTGCCTTTATCAGCTGGCAAAGCCTCTTCAGTGTGCCCCTATGGCCCCGATCTCTTTATTTTGTAACAAGTGTTTGAGTTCTGTGATATTTGAAAAGCATTTTGTGTTGCATTTTGATTTCTGCAATAACATTGGGTTTTCCGTAGCATGATTTTTAGTCTAATATCAATTTATTTCTAAAACAGCATCTAGAGGATTCAAATATCTTTGCCCCCTGATAGAGCACAGTGATTCATTTACTAGGTCAAATGCCAGCTACATCTTTCATCATTTACTGTACTGGTAGATATAGATGAGTTGGTATTACTGCACTTACACTACAAGGTTATACTATTTATTGCTGTCATTATATTCAATTTTCAGTACTTACTCCTCTGATGCACATGATTATGCAGGTTTCATGTATAGTCCACAAAAGCTCATTACACAGACAACAAATGTGATATCCATTACCAAGGTTACTAGCCATACTTGTCAGGTTTCATAAAAAGTAACCAGGGACAGGTTTAGTTTTATATACTATGGGTATGTAACATGGAGAGTTCCTTGACCATACAGGAGAACAAAAAAGGTGACAACAGATAGGTGACCTGATGTATGAGATGCATTACCCTGACCCCATAGACTGCATTAACAGCCTGTTCCTTTCAGCCTTTCAGAAAGATTGGTTATGGGTGCAAGGTTTTTTTCGTTAACCATTAAACATTTTTCTTTGTCTATTTTTAGTTATTCTGTGCATATAAAGTATCTGTCTAATGCTACTCTGACTGTGAATTGGGTTTTCGGGAGTTATTTTATTGTATGAAAAATCCATATGTAGTACATACTAAAGTACTTCCCAACCTGTTCTAAAGTCTAGCCAACAGTTATTTTGTGACCATCTGGCATAGACATTACTCAATTAAATGTAAAAGCAGAGGTGATTACAATACAATACAATACAGTGTCTGATATCTGCCTAATTTAGGGAGGCAGGCCAGGTAGTATATCTCTATCTCTACCAGTGACGCGCCGGACCTCTTGTTCTGGGTGAGGATTCCGCAGCCTCTCCTCCAGCACGTCCCGCCCCTACTGCTGGCCAAAACCCCGCCCCTGCTTGACAAAGCCCCACCCCCATTGGACTAGCTCCACCCTGCCTGACAAAGTCCCGCCCCCAACCCATCCCCAAGCTGGTGTAAAGGAGGAAGGGAGGAAACAGGGAGGTGCCTCCCTGCCCCTCACAGTTTCTCACTGCTGAGGCGCTCCGTCCATGACAGGTTACACAGCGGGGAGGATTTCCCTGCTGTGTAACTTGTTAGATGCCGATCTGAATGGAGAAAAAGACATGAAGCTGACAGCTTTTTCCTCCATAATTCTAGGTGGGGTTCTGCCTCACCTGCCTCCCCTGACCGCACGTCCCTGATCTCTACTACCTTTGTATGACCTTTGCTATTAAATGATGGTAGAATGACCTCAGCTTGCACAAACTGGAATCTAATTCATGCTACTTGAATAAAAATGAATGCGACTAAGAAATACAAATATAATATATTGTATCTTACCAGTCCTTAGATGAAGTTCCTGCTTTAGTTTTAATTTTTTCAGATAATTTTTTCAATTCTTATCACTTTGTAATCCTGCCAATAAAAATAGGATTTTTTTAAATGTTTACCATCTCTAAGTCCATTGATGGGCACAGCTCTGAAGAATTCTGAGATGTAGGATTATGCTGCTGCCTCCAGGAGAAATAGAAACGGAGCAAAAAAGTAAAAGCCTGCCACTTTAAGGACATACCCCTCCCACCTTACACCTGCCAGTTGTAGCAAACAGTATGAAAGGAAATGAGGGGAGGATGCTAAGTCTCTCAATGTACTCTGAGAAAAGGATTTTACAGTAAAAACAATATCCTATTTTCTATATTGACCATTGAGCTCTATTGACACAGCTCTATTGACCATTGAGCTCTATTGACACAGCTCTATTGACCATTGAGCTCTATTGACACAGCTCTGAAGAATTCTGAGATGTAGGGACGTTCAAAAGCAGTCCAAAAAGATAGTAAGGGGAGCTGTGGCTGACAGACAAACTCTAGCAGCCTGCTGTAACGCTCTGGCTACAATATGTAACTGGTTAATAGATCTCAGCTGCGGATAACAGATAGTCTTCCTCAAGCTCCACTAGAGGTGCGGGAAAAGTTTCCCCTAGGAGTTTATAACACTGAATAATGCAGAGTGTTCCTCAAGCTCTATTAAAGGTGCGGGAAATGTTTTCCCTAGAAGTTCCAAATACTGTGAATAATGCAGAGTGCTACAAGGTTTTGGAAACGACAGCTCTCAATAAAAGAGTGCTTCCCCCACAATAGACATTAACTACAAAGTCAATTAGTAAGATGCAAATGAGAATGGATACTTGCAGTTAGGAAGTCCATGTGAGGTTTTGGAGCAAGAATCTGATGGAGTCCTATGGAGCGGAGTGCTGTCAGGCAGTGACTGCAGCAAACAGGATGAAATGCAGATTGTTTGAGAAGGGTTCCTTTGGTGAGCATAATTAGTCAATCCCACCAGGAATAGGTACTTATCCAGATAGTGTTGAATTGAGGGTGGATTGGGTAGAAATGTGAAATCCAGCAAGTTCCTGACAGCTTGAGCAGCAGCTACTGAGGGAAGGCAGCAGGTATGTGTGGCCAGATGAACTCTGGTGTAAGGATGCCTGAGAGTGGTTCACAGTTTAGATGCGGCAGCCTTGGAACCAGCAACTCCCAAACACTGGGTTATTGAATTTTGCAGCTTAAAGCTGCTATGTGGGCGAAGCCAGATGACGTAGTCGGAGTGAAGGAAGTGCCAGACGACGTACCCGGATCCTCGGACCGGTAAGTCTATTACATCCAACCAATGACGAGAAATTACTTTAGGGTGAACAGGAGCTTGAGGAGGCTGGAACCACCTTGGGTAAAAAGGAAACCTGCGGTCTTAAAACACCCTTGTCCTTATGAAGAACCAAATAGATTCCTCTACAAGACAAGGCCGACAACTCGGAAACCCTTCTAGCTGAGGTAATGGCCACAAGAAAGGCCACCTTTTTGAATAACAAAGAAATGACTCAGATAGGTTCAAAAGGAGGTCTTTGTAGAACAGATAAAACCAAGTTCAAATCCCACGGAGGAGGAGGAGGAGGAGGAGAGCTAACAGGAGGAACCACACGTGGAACTCCCTGAATAAATGTATGATTCAAGGAATTAGAAGCAAGAGGACATTGAAAACAGACCGCCAAGTCATATACCTGACCCTTTATGGTACTTAGAGCTAAATGTTGATCTACCCCAAGTTAAAGGAAAGACAAATTCGCAATATAGAAAAATCATGGGGGGAAACCCCAAGGACCCACACCAATGAATATAAACCACTTATGGTGATAAATCTTACAAGTAGAAGATCTATGAGCCTTAAGCATAGTCAGAATAACAGAATCTGTAATTCCCTTGTGTTTCAACAAGCAGACAATTAAAGCCAACAACCAAGAAGCAGTGTGGAAGGTTGGACCTCGAGATAACAGATCTGGCAAATCTGGAAGAAGCCAGGGATCATCAACCAAAGCAGCATAGTACACCCAGCAAGGTCAATCTTGGGCGAAGAGAATGACTGGAATTCCAGTGTGTTCTATCCAGCAAAACAGAGGAGGCAATAGCGTCAGTGGAGAAAAGACATACAGTACATTAGTGTGTACTGATTCCACGGAGCTACTAAGGCATCCACCACATATGTCATTCTATCTCTTACTCTGGACACAAATTTGTCCACCTTCTTGTCGTAACAAGAAGCCACAACATCCCTTTTTTAAGCAGACAACATGGTGGATGTTGTCTGCTGAGAAAGTCTACCTGATAGTTTTTTAATCCTGGAATGTGCACCACTGATACATTTGATACATTACTGGAACCTGAAGTACTGCCCAATCCAAGGCTGAATGTATTTACACCACTGCTGAAACATTCCTGGTGCCTCTCTGGTGATTGGTGTTGGCCAGGGGTGCCGCCGCTGGGGCTTCTTTGGATCCCCGCTGCTCTCCCCATCTGTATGCAGCGGGGATCAAAGAAGAAGTGAATTAACCGGCGGCAGGGGAGGGCGGAGGATGGAGCCGCTGTCACAGAACTAATGCCGAGTGGTGAGGAGAGAGAGAGACGCTCGGTCTGGATCTGACAGCCGGCGCCTCTTTCTCCTCTCACCGCTCGGCCTTAGTTCTGTGACAGGGGCTCCGCTCCCTCCCACTCGCTGAAGTGCTTTGTGACTGATCCCCCGCTGCCTCTGCCCAGGAGAGCAGGAGGGATCCATGGGAGAAGCTGAGCCCCCGTGTGCGTGGCCGAGCTGCAGAGGATCGGTACATATCAGTGATCGGTCCTCTGTGCAGGACAAACACTGGAGCGATCAGCTGATCACTCCAGTGTTTGTAAATAACTGGGGACACATAGTGCCCCAGATAGCAAGTAATTGAGCTGCAAGTTTGAAAATGACTTGCTAAACTATTGCAGACTTGCCAAGCTTCACAATTTTGTTGCACAATTACAGCAAGTCTGCATTGCAAGTCTCCAGACCAGCGAGCTTGCAGAGCTCTTGCTAGGACCTGCAGGAGACTTGCTCTTGCTGTAGACTTGCTAAGCAAATTTGCTTCAAATTCAAAAAGTGTCAACTAGAACTTGTGCTGCGAGTGTTCTGCAAGTCTACAACTTGCCAGGAATGTGTGCAGCAAGTTAGAAAGAATTACAGTTTAACCCTGCCACAAGTTTGTGGCAAGTTATCCTTGCTATCTGGGGCTTTGTGTCCCCAGTTATAAATGAACTGGGGACCTGTTCATTCATGAGTTTCTCAATGGGGAGAAGCACTCACTACAGAGGCTCCTCCCCATTCAGAAACAACTGCATTTAGTGCTTGCATCATTTTTGTGGATCGGACTGGAGCGCAGGCACTGATGTGTCTGGGTTCCAGGTGCAGGCAATCGCACTGTGGGCGAGGGGCCTGCCTGCGGTGCCATTGACTTCAATACAACCCCACACCCCCTCCCGCCCCTGAATGCAGGTGTTTTTGTCGTTGGTAGATCTCATTGAGCTCGTCATTTGAAAAGTAGATCTCCAGACGAAAAATTGTAAGCGCCCCTGGTGTAGGCCATCTCCGTAGCATTGTCTGAATCCAAATTGGACACCCAGACAAAAGACGATCCAGTGAAACAATGACAGACGAATCGCCCTCAATCAAAATCTTGGATTCCTCCGAAGACCAACAAGACAGGTGATCTAAGAGACAGCCCCATCCTACAAGACTGGTGTCTGTCTGTGACAATCTTCCATGTTATGAGAAGAAACGACTATCCCTATGCCAAAGCAGGGGATGTAAACCAGAAACATCCTGGCCGGGGGTACTCAACCTGAACATCTTGTCCAGCGATAGAGGAGACTTGTTCCATACTGTAAGAATGTTCCTCTCGAAAGTTCTGGAATGGAACTTAGCAAAAGCTACTGCTTCAAAGGTTGACACCATCAATCCCAGTATTCTTCTTCAATCCCATGTATGTTCTCAGAGAGGAACAGTGATGGGAGCTAAGTGATCACATAACTTCAATATTTTGTTCTGCGGAAGGAACTCTTTTGCTTAAAGGATATCCAACAGAAGCCCTAAATACTCCAAGCAATGTGATGGAACTAGTGATCACTTCTCGATGTTCAGAATACACTCAAAATCCTGTAATGTCTACATCATCATGTAGACATTGAGCTCCAAGGTAGGAAAAGACTATTCTCGAAGTAAAAGGTAGTTGTTAGGATCCAGAGCGCCTCCAGGTGGCGCTGGAGCTAGCCCTGCAGTTCCAGTGCTCACCTGCGGGTGTCTCCCAGCACTTAGCCGTCACCTGGTGCTTCCTGGGAGGGTATTTAAACACTCCCTGCAGTCAGGATGATGGCTCAGTGTTCTTTCCTGTTACCTGTGAGTCCTGAATCCTGTTTTGAACCTTGTCACCCGTGAGTCCTGAATCCTGTTTTGAACCTTGTCACCTGTGAGTCCTGAATCCTGTTTTGAATCTTGTTACCTGTGAGTCCTGAACACTGTTTGAAGTCCTGTTTCATGTGTCTTTTGTTTGCTGTCCTGTTGTTGGTTGTTGCTATTGGTCTAAGATGTATATTAAACAAACTGTACAAATCTAACAACCTTGCCTGGTCCGTGTGGTCACATGTGTTTGGTCTGCCTTTGTGGGTACCTGCGGAGGTGTGGGGTCACCTGTGCCGGTATCCCTGACAGAACACTGAGCCCATGTAACGGCCAAATCGACCACGCGGGGACCTGCTCGCTTTCTGAGGTATTCCAGTGTGAAAATAGATCTCGAGAGCATGCATGGTTATGTGCGTTTAGCATCCGAGGCACCGCAGCGCTACCGAAATTATTCTTAGAGCAGAGCTATTGGAATATGTTCACAGCGCTCACCATTTTATGATACAACTGGACAGAACTTGCTCTGAGTGGTGGTAAGGGTGATGACTTTTCCCCTCCATTTACCCTGCCACAGGTTGAGCCGCTCCCGGCCGCCAAGGAGAGAAACACTGCTTTTTCTTGTTTTGTTTTTTATTCTGACACAGAGCCGTGTCAGAATAGAAAAAAAATATTTCACCATAGGAATGCATTGCTAGATTCCTATTGGCTATTTCAATTAACCACGCAAAGCCAGCCTGAAGTGAATAGCCGAACGGCGTTCGGCTCACTTCGCTTCAGGTCGGTCATTCACTCGGCTGCCTACGGCAGCTTAGTGATTAGACCCCTAAGTATCCAATAATCAGAATGCCTTTGCAATGAAAAAATCCCAGAAGCGGAGCAAGAACTTTTGTAAAAACCATTGGAGTCAAGGACAATCCAAAGGGAAGAGGCAAAAATTTATAAGGAAGCTCGTCTACCCTAAAATGAATGAAATGCTGATCTGTTTGAAATACACAAAAATGTGCAACATGCTTCTGTTGCGCGTTTTTGGGCATTTGCAATGAAGTCTATGAGGAGGAAAAGCACTTTTAACTGCCCAAAAAAGCTCCTGTATCTTTTCAGGCGTCAGGCGTTTTCCTGCTAGGCGTTTTTCTGCTCAGGTGTGAACCAGGGCCATTGAAAATCATGCGATTTCTTGTGTTGGGCAGTTAAAAGCGCTTTTCCAACTGCTCAAAAACGCCTAGGTGTGAACCAGTGCTAAGAGTGTCTAAGAGTGGTGACAACATGGATTCCATCTGAATTTTGTGAATATGTAGAAACGTAATGAGTGCTTGCAATCCAGGATTGGATGAAGTATTCCTGTGGGTTTGGGAACTGTAAACAGGCTTGAGTAAAAACCTTGAAAATGTTCTGCCAAGGAACAGAATAATAACGCTCTGTCAAAGGAATGGGAATAATTACACCCAGGTCCATCAGACCTTGAACTGTGCAAAAAAGTTAACTGCTGAAGACAAACACGCTGCATTTACCTAGTTCCTTCAGGTCTAGTAGCAAGGTGAGAGACACTGGAGAGGGTGTGCATGGAATGGATTGATTGTGGAGGAGGAAACACAGCACTTGCTTCATTAAAATGTTCTTCTTAAGGTGCCCATACACTGCACGATTATCGTACGATAATCGTATGCGATCGGTTTTTCGTACGATAATCGAGCAGTGTGAACGGAGACGTGCGACCGTTTCTACTGTACGGTCGCACGTCTTCTGTCGAACCAGCATGTTCGAAAACCAGCCGGGAATCGTACGATTCTCGGCTGGTTAGAACGGTGCTCGGAAGATAAATGCTGAACGGGCCGGTGTGCGCACGCGCACACTGCCCGTTCAGCATTGCAGTCATCGGAAGCCCGCCCCTCAGGAGGGCGGGCTTGCGATGATCGAGAGTGCGATCTGCCTGTCCAAGATAGGCAGATCGTACGTTTTTTTAATCCCTTTACAACCATCGCAAGACTAAAGTCTTGCGATGGTTGTAGAGTGTATGGCCACCTTTACACTGAGATCACTTTATTTAAATAAACAATCACACATAGCAATTTCTTCTTGTTTATTATATTGAACTGTTGGTTGAATATCAATTTATATATAGAGAGAGAGATTTACTACTGATTTATTCAACTGTGGAGATTATGGTAGAACATTCTAGAGCACTGTTCGCACACCTTCTTCTAGTCCAGCTATAGAGGAATACACATAAATGCATACAGGAACGGGTGCATCTATGTATACTGTACGTACACAGGGAATATACTGAACACATACAGTATGCATACAGTAAGGGGTAACAACGCAGCAACTAAACTGAGTAAGCTTTGTTATCTTAGGAAAAGTATTACCTAGAGATACACTTTGGGGATAGGATAACCAGAAATTAATTGAAACAGGAGATATTTACAAAGGACTTAACTTTTTATATTACAGGGACATGTGCAGCAACATATGTGGCTTAAGTGTTTGTGTTTAGATACACTTTAATATCAGTAGCAGGAAAGGGAGAGAGCAATCAAGAAATGGGCAATGGCACTTTTATGTAGTGAGTACTGCCTTCTGTCTGCTCATCACTTTCATCCCAGTGTGCTTTGCATCTCTCTCCCTGCTGCTTGTTGTGATGTGATCTCGATTTCTCAAGACTACGTATCCCATCATGCATTGCTTCCAGCAAGCAACGATAATGTTACATTGTTCAGATGTTGAGTTGTAGTTCAGATGGCAGTCTCTGTGAGTTGAAATACAAGTAAGTTCATATTTACAGGATTGAGTGACATTGTGCCATTGCATTGAGGAAGTACATCCTATGGGCAACTTCAATAAGTAAGTTTACAAACTTGTAGACTGATAGGATTATTAGGAGTGGGATAGAACTTATGGAAATGTAATATATAAATACATATTTTGCTCTAAATGTTTGACCATAGATACCCTTTAATTAGTGTGCTTATCTAAATGCATAAATACAAGTAACTTACACATAGTACCCTAATGTGTCCCACCATTCAGCTGATTCTAAATATAACAGTATATCACAACATTCAGTGGCTGGGTCAATGGTGAAGGCCAACGCATTTTGCAGTAACAGTTAATTACTTCTTCTGGAAAATATGGAAGATTTAGCTAGAGACAGAGAAATATATATCCTTGATCTTAGTATCGATACACAATATTAATTCATTACAAAGTTGTTTCATAACTAAACTTGACTTACCTGCATATACTGCTGGGAAACACCTAGACACAGCACCCACACCTAACCAAACCCTCTTGGGGACAAGAGAGGATATTCAAAAGGCCTGCTCTCTTGGAGTTCGTATACTTCAGGTACAACAACACAGAACTGTAAAAGTTCTCATTCAGCTATGACAACCCATTATTGCCAGTCATATACTGTATTTAGTTTAGGATGGGGGCTATTTAAAACACCAAGGCCAAATGTATAGAAATGTATCAATGTGTATTAAAAGCACATTCGGTTTGTGTTACTTATCTCTGCCAAGATTCAGCATTTCGTAAAAGCTGTCCAGCAAGCAAAAAAAAAAGCAGATTTGAGAGACCCTGCCTGTGTTATCAGATGGGAGGGGCTATCAGCAGCAAGGAACACATTGCACTGCTTCTATCACTTGCTTTCCTGCACTGAGAGACGGCAGCAGTCATCACTTTGGTAAGTTACTGTTCTAAAACTTCACGTATGTCTATATCAATTCATGTACAGGCACTGGATGTAGATTCAAAGCAAAAGGACTGCCTTTAATTCATTTTAATAATACAATTTCAGTTTATATTGAAATACTATAGTTTATTCTTTGAATATATTTTCAAAATGTTTGAAATAAGGAATGTCTGTGTCCTGCAGCAAGCAATCAAACTACTTTTGTTTTCCAGGTTCTCTTCCCAGTGGTCATTTGCTAGTGTAGATTTTTATTTTTATTAACCCTTGCAGTAGGACTACACCCACATTGTAAGGGCTAAGTGCTTGTTATGGTCTAGGGAGGAAAATAACAATGTTATACTCACCTGATTCTCCAAGCCGGTCTGCTTTAGACCAGTCCTTCCAGTGTCTCTCCCCCTCTGCTGTAGGTTATCATCACATTCTACACACAGTGTATAGGAAGTGAGGATGCTGAGGGATATACCATCACTGCAGAGGAGGAAACTGGCAGGAGGAAGCCCCATTACAGCCAGGCGGCTTGGAGGATCAAGTGAATACAACTGTATTTATCTTACTAGACCAAAATGAACATCTAACCTTAGCAGTGCAGGGGTAGTAAGGGTTATTAAAAAGTTCTTTAAAAATTATTGAGGGCTCAGGATGTTAGGGAGGTCTCTTATTTGCCAACACTTTGAATAATTAGGCCATGGATGTTTAAAGAGTGTTCAGAAAAAGAAATGGTTTTAAATGATTTATCGGTTCATGACATTAAAATGGAATAGTATAAGATAAATAATACCACGAGTGTATTTTTGCAGTACATTTGACTTATGGGTTAGATTTAATATTAGATTGATACTCGCTTCCACATGTGTATCCCTTTTAAGCAGTTACATGCAAAATGTTACCATCCAGTTAAAGAAGAACTATGGAGTCAGTGTTTTTCCCCATAGTTCTCCTAAGGGTAACAGGAGGACACAAAGTAGCGTCCTCCCGTCACCCAAAGCTCAGTAGCTGGTGCTCGCAGTATACTGAGACGCCGACAATTCTATCTGGATACACCAAGCTGCGTGAGTGACAGCTGGCTCTGCCTATCTAGGGGTACTCGCCCCCTCCCCCGTCTGTACCGCCAGTCAGCGCTGGAGGATCGGACAGCTCCCTGCACGGATAGATCGAGAAGTGAGCAAGCGCCGATATGTGTTCGCTCACTTCCCGATCTACTGAGCCGACCTGTGACAGTCTCATTGTCACAGGTCGGCTCAGATTATGAGGCTGAGTGAAAATCACTCGCCTCATAATTCTCCTTTAAAGATCAGTATGATATATAAAGCAGCTTTAGGAGGATTTTTTTTCTTGCTTCTTAAGTCACTCTTATATCCTACTCCCAAAAATGGTTTCCCATAGCTCAAAGTAAATATAAGAGCCACAAGGGGGTCTATTAATATAACAGAAGTGCAACCTCTGATTCTTTCTGGCTGATGGCCAGGACAGATGTAAATAAAGGAAGACTCCATGAGGCTGTCTGTTTGTAGCTGATTAAACTCAACTGCGTAACTTGATGTCCAGCCAGGACATGTCATGTGTCACATTGCAACATATGTGAAAATATCTTCCAAGATGTTGTCTTCTTTAAAACTATAATGTAAGGACAAAGATAAGCCAGTTTTTTTGCAACTTTTTACATATCCATTTCTTTGACATTTTGCTTGCTATATTCTGTAGGAAATGGGACAGCAGCAATCAGTAAATGCAGAACCAGAGGAGATTGATGAGTCTGCTGTCTTAGTGGCACAAGTGGAAGACTTCAAGTCATCTAAGAGACTTAGGACAACAGTAAATGATAGAGAAATAGTGATATTCCATCACCTGGGGAAATATCATGCCTTAGATCTTCGCTGTTACCGTAAGCAATTTTTACATGTAAATACAAAATATATACAGTATATACTGTCCTCTGTCTCTCATTGTAGATACAGTGTAACTTTTCTTTCTTATGTTTTGCAGATTCAGGAGGGCCATTACATCTCGGAGAGATTGAGGTATGGTCATCATTAAACACTACTGTATAGGCAAACAGTCTGACTAACCAAGATCTGGGTATTTACATACATTTTTATGTGAACGAGGACACCCACTTATCTTGTAGAATATTGATTGGACATAAATGTTTAGTGTTTACAGCCCAGTATCAGTTTGCTGGGGATGTGTGCTGGAATCCAAAAGGTTATAGACCTTCCGTGGTCATCTTAACAATGTGACATAATACCAATGTGTTTACATAAAAGTGACACTACACTCAGGAGTTAAATCTAAAAATGCATTCAAGTGCTCTAACAGTTAACAAAAATGTATCTTATTTGTGTATCACTCGTCTGTAGATCCTCCAATCATCTCTGAATTGGTGCTGACACTGTCCTTCCTTCTGGAGGGTGGTTACTTTTGTTCCCCATGGTCACTGTGTGTTATAATGTAGCCACTGCTAAAAGCTTGCTCCGGCGATAGACTACAATCTTGGAACAAATAAGTAAACTGAACATGAGATTGTAGACCATCACGGGAGCTCCAGAAGGAAGGACAGTGTCAGCACAAATTCAGAGATGATTTGAGATGATTTACAGCTGAGTGATACACAAATAATGTACATTCTTGTTTATAGTTAGGGTATTTGAACACATTTTTAAGGTTTAATTCCTGAGTTTAGTATCTTTAAAAAAATATATGTTAAGAACAAAAGTTAACCTTTGCAGTGGGGCCACCCTCGCACTGCAAGGGTTAAGTGCTCATTTTTGTCTAGGATCTAAAATAACAAAGATATACTCACCTGCAGCCTCTCTCCCCCTCTGCTCCAGTGGTCTCTGGATCTGTAAGTCATCAGGTCTAATACAGTGTATTAGATATGAGGATGCCGCAGGACATCACCGGGGCAGAGGGGTAGAGAGGCTGCCGGGACCAGTCTAGATTCAGATGAGTATATCTTTGTTATTTAAGAACCTAGATAAAAAAAAACAACACTTAACCCTTGCAGTGCGGGAGTACCTCCACTGCAAGGGTAAACTTTTGTTCTGCCCTGAGGTCTTCTTTAACATATACTGTATATGTAAAAATAATATTTTTTTTAATTCAACTACTCTAAATACCTGAACTTGTCCTGATATTAGTTCCTTGTAACACCTTGTACTGTGGAAGACAGACCTGTAGAGGGAGGCACAGCAAAGGGGCCCAATTCAGGTCACCAGTCTGGCTCTGGAAGTGCTATGTAGCAGGACTGTGTAAATATCACACGTGGCTGAGCAGGAATACAAACAGTTCTCATATATAAATTTAAATTGTGTATTTAGCTGCTTTCCCTGTGTTCAGCTTTAAAATGTGGGTTTTACCTACCAGCGCGCACACGAGTGGGGAAACTGTGAGCCTGTAAACAGCCAGCGATGGTTGTTTAAATGCAATCAATCAGGCAGCAGAGGACCTGTCATGTGAATTGGCTATCACATAGGGGATTTCTTAGTCCCCTACATGATAGCAATAATGTTATGTGTAAAAAAAAATTGTTGAAAAAAATTAAAGCATAAAAAAATAAAAGAAGCTACAAAAAAAAAAAGTCACAAATAAAAAAAAAAAACCCCCACATACACACGCAAACATGCGTCGGGTGCGCCAACGTGCAAAAACGACGATTCCACCTATTGTGCTGCATATGTTACATATCGCCGCGAACGTCGGAATGAGAGCAATCATTTTAGGGCCATCAATCACTGATAACACTAAACAGATGAGCGGTAAAAGCTTTTAAAGCGTCGCCTATGGCCAATTTTGGGTGTGGTCGTTTTTTGCAATTTCGCGGGCGTGCGCAATTTTAAAGCTTGACATGTTTGTCTATTTACCCGACGTGACCCCGTCTTTTATATTTTACCAAAAAATTGGGTAGAAAATAAATGTTTCATAACATTTCATAGGGAACCTTCTGCACTAAGTTAAGAGAAATTTCCTCTGCAAAGTGAACAGCCAATTCACCTTTAGTAAATCAAACCCAAATCATCACTTGTCATCATTGTATGTGTGCGTTGATCGTAGCATATTAACCACTGCGTAGGAGAACGGACACTTTTAAGGAGTCATTGCGTAACATAAAACATTTGTGAGATATCTTGTGATTAAACGTCACTTTAGGAAATGTGTAGAGGGAGGGGATGTGATAGAGACCTTAACAGGAAGAACACACCACTTTATCTCCCTGTACAGGCACCAGAGATGTTGATGTCATGGGGTATTATCACTAACAGCATACATGGGATGACCATACTCTGCCAAATACATGGGAACATGCTAAGACAGCATGACATTTTCTGCTAATGGCATGTATGGCAGATATGAATAACATTGGAGAATGGGAAGAACTGTCTTGAATTAGCTTGTGTGTAACTTTACATTGTATTTATCACTATAATAATGATAATGGTCTTAGAAATCGGTAGAATAGAAGAGTAAATGACCACATTGAGAGAAAGGGAACGTTGTTCTTTTTGAGTAAAAGCATAGCAAACTTTCAGAACAAAGCTAGTTGTAGTCAGCTAATGTAACAGAGTGTGCCCCTAATATACGGTATGTTAAAAGGGTCCATATACACCGGAACTCAAAGAAATCCAAGACCATCAATTTCGGATAACAACTAAACTTTACAAAACATAAAGTGAAACCTCAGCCAAAAAATACACTGAACCAAACAATGTCTGATCTAATATCTTCAGAACTATTATAGCACATAACCCTATAACCATGGTATGTCTTCTATTTCTAAATTACTTTATCAGCAGCAATTATCTGCAAGAACAACTGTCTGTGTTGCACTTACAGCACCCAGTCATTTTTTTCTCTTTCACTCATCAGCTATCATTTTCCAGTACAGGGATAGTGTGATTGGCATCCATGGGAGAATACAAACAGTAATTAACAAGGCCCATTCTAAATGAATCCCCAGTGAAAGGTTCACGCCGTTCTCTCTCTAGTCCTATACCCCTTCTTCTATATGCCGTGATTTCTAATTGCATTGTGCTTAGGAATGTCTAAGGCTGGGTTCACACCTGGGTGTACCATAGGCGCGTTTTTTCAGCTCGTTTTTTAGCACGTTTTTTCGTTCAGTGAAGCGCGCGTTCGACGCTCGTTTTTATACCTAACCGGCGGTATCATTTTTTATTATTTTTTTTCCTTTATTTTCTCTATCTTTTTTTCTGGGTTTTTTTTTTTTAAACTTTCAAATTTCCCGCCGGTTCCGCCCCCCTGCGACGCAGCCGCTCGCAAGGGACGGAACCCGGAAATCGGCAGCGGCCGGAGGACACAGCGGGGATCGCGGACAAGGTAAGACCTACGCTGTATTACGGAGTGTGGCTCGGGGTTACCGCTTTGTTAACCCCGAGCCACACACGGGAATACCAAACGATACGCACGGAAAAACGCCCCAAAGAAGCTCCTGTACTTGTTTGGGCGTAGGGCGTTTTTCAGTGCGTTTCCATGTGCTGAAATACGCCCAGGTGGGAACCATCAACCATAGGAAAGTATGGGATTTCACTGTTTGAGCGTTTTTCAGCGCTTCGGTCAGCGCTTAAAAACGCCCAGGTGTGAACCAGCACTTAAAATAATTTTTTTCTCTCACACTCCAGTGATCTGTGCTGGCCGAGCCACAACACTTAGTACAAGTGTCCTTAAACAGACTTGTATTGCAGAGCTTTCTCAGAGGGAAATGTCTGACTAGGTCTGTTACTGAGTGCTGATTACTGACCAGGACTGTCCCTATAATGAGGCAGCTTTCTGGCAAGAGCGTCCCAGGAATCTGGCGGGAGAGATGTGTAAGGGCCATACACATCTCCCCACCCAGCTCTTAGCAACCTGGGAAGCTGTGGCTGGCATCCCACCCACCTCCTGGCAACCAGGGATGCCAGCCAAGGTGGCAGCGTCAATCCTGCACACCTGGGCGTTGGCTTCCACCAGCACAGACACAGACACAGACACAGACACAGACACAGACACAGACACACTGTGTAACCACCCACGGCCTCTGGCGGCCAAAAACAACCAAGACGCCCCTGTTGCTGACTATACATGGGCTAACTCTCATGTCTATTAAACTGTCATATCTAGACTGCCTGCACAACGTCTGTAACAAGAGAGTAGAGGTGATACTCTGAAAATTGAGCTTGTCTGTCTGATTGCATATCTACTTCTGAGACTTCTTCTATTTCAGCTTTAATAAATGAAAATATTTCCGAAGGATTGAAACACTGTGTCTCTGTTTGCAGGATATCGGTGGATGGGCTTGTGTTGTTTGTCCTTGGCACAAATATAAAATTGTTCTGGAAAGCGGTGAAGGCCTGTATCAAGGAGTTGACCCCCATGAGCAGAACAGAACCAAGAAATGGTTCTCTAAAGGAGTGAAACAACGGACTCACAAAGTGACTGTCAGCAATGGTGGTGTCTATGTTACTCTCTCAGACACAAGCTCTATGAGGTGTGATTCTGATGTCTATGCAAAAGAGAAATTTAATGACCAGCCTTGCCCTGATCCAGTAACATAGGCTGGTATTTGCAACTGAAAACTTCATCTTTCTCTGTTTTTGGTTTAACGTGATTTGTGATTATTAAAGAAGAACTCCAGGAATTTGTTTGATTACCCTTGCAGTGGGGCTGCCCTCACACTGCAAGGTTTAAAATCTTGTTTGTGTCTAGGTTAAAGAAAAAAGTTAGTATCACCCGAAGCTCCAAGCTGGCTTCTTCTTAGTACTTCCAACGTATCTCCCCCTCTTCTGCAGCGGTCTAAGGTCCCGTAAATCATCACATCTAAACACAGTATATAGACCAGGGGATGCCGAAGAAGACTCCAATGCTGCAGAGGAGGAGGAGACAGGCTGGAGGGAGCGCTGTAATAGTTGGCTGACTCAGAGCTTCAGGTGAGTATAATTTTGTTATTTTAGCACCAAGACACAAATGAGCAGTTAACCCTTGCAGTGCTGGGGTTGCCTAATAAAAATATCCCTGGTTCTTCTTTAACATTTAGTGGTACCAACCCAGCATGCGTGCCAATCTTGATATATTTGTGTGCATTCTTCTCATTATATCGGGATGTATGGGGTTGTTATGGCATGTTTGTATGTGCTGGTGACCTATGATTTGCTAAGTTTCTAATCTTTATCCTCTGGTCTTTAAAGAATAGCTGTCATGAGAGAAATACGGGTGCTATGTGCAATCTCTCCTATTAAGGATTCAAGCTGCCTGATTGTACTGATGGTCTTTAATAAAAGTATGAAGAATTAGATATTTAATACTCAGCAATTCTGCTGCCCTCATTGCTGATGTCTCTGTAATCTAGAGAAACTGTTGCCTCAAGAACCTGCCGAATGTGACACTTCTAGGAGTTCCAGATTCCTGCTGTGGTTTATCCTGCTGCTCTTTACAACATTACTATGTTCTGTAGTGAGGTAGCGGTCAGCAGGAAGAACCGTAGTGCGCGGTGGTGGACCAAAAATGTGACACTTCTATTAGTGTCTGGTACAGGAGATTCTTCAAGTGGCAGTTTCTCTGGATCCTGGCAGCATGGCCAAAGGCAGAGATCTCTTTTGCATGGACTTTTTTTTAGACTTGAGTTTTTAGCAACACAGTCGCATTAACATGCTTTGAGCATTGTGCAATCATTTGCAATGATTAACAGCTCTTCATTATTGTGTAGACTCAGGGCCGCCGTCAGGGGGGTATGGCCGATACTCAAGTAAGGGGCCCGGCGCCGCCTGAGAGGCCCGGGTACCTTACATGAGTATCAGCCGATGGCCGTACAGGTGACTGGCAGGAGGTGGAGGCGGCCGGGCCCCTGCAGCACCGAAGGAAGCCGGGGCCTGCACACTCGAGATCCTCACCTGGGGTGCTCTCTCTGTGCGGGCCTACGGTGTCCCCCTGTCTCCAGTCTGCCTCCACTGCAATGACTGACTGCACATTACGTTTTTAAAGATGGCCGCTGCGAGTAGCGGTGGCCATCTTTAAACCTGGCAAGTGCCCACATCTCATTTAATATATTGCCGAAACGGCAATTTATTAAATGAAAATAATTCCCTGGTGGTCATATTAACTATTGTTATTAGATGGGTGTGTATGTGTGTTTTTTAATGTGTGTGATTTTTTTTTTTTTATTAATAAAGTGTGTGAGTGTGAGTGTGTGATATGTGTGTTTTTCATTACGTGTATGTGTGTTTTTTTTTTAACCATTTCCCATGGGTTCATGTAAATGTCCCCTCATGCAAATGTCCCCTCCCCCCACACAGTCACATCAGTCTTTGTACAGAGGAGCTTACCCTCTAATGCCCCCCCACAGTCACATCAGTCTCTGTACAGAGGAGCTTACACTCTA
>NW_017306730.1:1060902-1068541 GCF_000935625.1 Nanorana parkeri
GGGGGGGCATTTACATATATTCAAAGTTGCCAGTTCACATCTGTGTTGGTGTATGTTGTCTGTATTTTGATCTAATTATAATACTGGCAGTGCATACATATGTATATGGAAAGTGTGAAGCTAGCCTGCTAGTTCAGTCTTTCTCCTATCACTAACAATGACCACAGAGAACATTACACAAGCTCTAGCACTGATGATATTCTTATGCCGATATTTTTCTGTGCCCGAATAGAAGTTAATAAAAATAATAATGATTAACTAAAACTTTATTGTGATATTAAAGTATTTAAGAATTTTAAGCTATTTCAAATGCTTATGAAATCACTTGCAGTGGATGTTGTTTCTTGATGTTTAAATGTTTTAGTTTCCGGCAGAATCAGCTGGTTCCTGACTTCCTGTTTTAGAGTGACTCCTTTCTCAAGCAGAGTGCTATGCAGTCACCCTTCTGTGTGCTAGTGTCCCCACAAACACACAGACAAAGCAGATAAAGCTACTTGCCTCCTTTTCTCCCTCCTTCCTTCTCCAAGCTAGTAGATGAAAAGTTGCTGGAGTCTTATCTGCCCCTTGTGATCTTGTACTGGACAGGAAGTTCAGGAAAGCTGAGCTGAGAGACTTGGAAGCAGCTGTTCAGAAACATGATGATTGTGTTTGGGCAATAATGTAAAGCAATGCTTTGCTCAGTAATGTATATTTGTTTGATCTGGATTTATTAAGTTTGAGCGTTTAATACTATTTTAAACTCTTTTTATACTAGTTAATGCTGATGTTCAGACTTAAAATTATTCATTTATATTCTCCCTTTTCAACCTGTCCCTCAATGTCTGACCCCTATTTTCATTGTAAGGGTGGCTCCTTGGCTTGCAGGTTCCTATGAAGCCCTGCTAAAGCTACCCTTCATTCGCGGTCCTGGGAAAAGAACTACTGGCTAATGTAAATACGTTGCCTGCACACACAGCTTGATATAATAGTCGCATTTGCTTCCACACCTTTGATCGGCTTGCAAGGGCCACACATGCTCGGTGCACTTTTATTTTATTTAAGATGTAGTTCCGGGGAAGGGAGATTGTGAATGTAGTGTTAAGAACATACATTCGAGAAATTGGCAGAAATCAGAGGAACCCAAAGGCTGCACCTGCAATAACTTTCAAAAGTAAGTGGCCTGGGAATTTCTGGGAGGAATATTTTATTAAGATGTGCTACCTTTGTGAATATAAATATACAAAGCATTTTTTTGGGTGATAAAAACATCAGCAATAAAAACAAAAACATTTACATATGATTTAAAAAAATCAGCAAAAAATTTAAGAGAAAAAGGAATAATGGTCATAATAGAAATGATTAACAGGGCTATTTACTAAAGGGTGAAGAGTTTGGAGAAGGCAGGAGAAGTGAACAATCTGGAAAACATAGTGGAGTTGGAATAATTCTCCAGTTCAGGTCACTTTCCAGTTCAGCTATGTTGTCCTAGATTGTTCACTTCACCTGCCCTCTCTAGACTCTGTTAGTATTCACTAAGGGGTCTATTTATAAGGAAAATTGCTCCGCGACTGTATCAGCATTCATACAAAAGTCACAAATAATACGGTTGCAAATATTTTTGATATGTGTACAAGTTAATTTCTGATATTAACAGGGTATTTCCACTTTTGCAGTCAAAATTGAGAAACCCCCACTATATGTTTTTTTTGTTTACACAGCATACTGTATGTAAAGATAATATTTAAAGAAGTATTTCTTACCTTTTAGATATCTCTATTTAGCAGGCCTTTTCAAGTTTCTCTCTTAGTATCAGTAACAAGACACTCTGTCTGTACTAATAGAAAGGAAAGGCTGATATAACCATCATTACCTAAACCACAAAAAAGTGATACCCCGGAGGACAACCCGTGAATCGAGCACAAACAGTGATATCCCCATCATTAACATCCAGACAGTGCTGCACATCTACACTGAGTGGCCATATTATTATGACCACCCCATCAGTACTTCGTTATGCCACAAGATGACTCCACGAGATGACTTTATTGGGCCGCCTCGTGTCTCCACGAGATGTTGAAAGGTGATGTGAGGAATCTGACGCTGCACTGTTGCCCTTCTGTTGTCTTGTACCAGTCTTGCCACTCTCCGTTCTGCCCTAACATTGACTAGTCGCTGACGGCCACAATTCGCACGTTCAGACCCAGATTTTCGGCTGACAGTCCAGTCCTTAAACCCTTTAACAACAGCTGCTCTTGAACATTTAACGAATTCTGCTGTTTTGCTGGTACTCGCTCCAAGGCTCAGAGCGCCAACAATCATCCCACGTTCAAAGGCTGTTAAATTGCGTTGTTTACCCATATCTTCAGAAAAAAATCACTTCTACTGTCATGGTAAACAACCTGCTTCCCTATTTATAATGGTCTGGCCCTCTAGCAACTTCAGCGCGAAATTATAGCTAATTATAGCTAATTTGCCTACAAACGTCATGTGGTCATAATAATCTGGCCACTCAATGTAGTTTACAAGTGATAATTAAATTGCCAGCATGGTACAAACAGGGTAATTATTTGTAAGAAACCCAAAAGTACCCCCGCCCCAGAGAGTGAGAACTAAGCAGGAGTTTTCAGTCCTGGAGTTAGCACAAATTACATCTAAAAAAGGTAAGCTGCAATTTTAATTTTTTTAAGCTATGCTATATGAATAAAAACATGTAACAAATATAAAATAGGTGTTATCCCAATATGACTGCAAAAGTGGAAATACACTTTAAGTAATGTTTAGCACATATTACAGTCTGCAGATATCATGAGTATGTAGCATAGTGCCCCTCCTATCACTGGTTATTGGAAGGAAAAATGCCCCAGCAAAAAGTTCCAGCATGAGTAGGAGAAAAGAAATACCCACATCAGTAGGGGGAAGAATACCCTAGTGTTGGGGGTTAGTGAGGGTAAAATAGCCTAATTATTGCTGCCCGTGAGATGCATTAAAATCGCCCCAGCATTGGTTTCAGTGGGATTAAATACAAAAATCAGCATTAATATCAGTGGAAATAAAAATAGAATCCCCCCAGCAGTAGTGTCAGCGGAGTTTAATAATCCCTCACCCCATCAAGCATTTCTGTCAGTGGGATTTAATTGGCAACCCCCACCCCAACATCGGTGTTCATGGGATTTAAATCCCCCCCATCCAGCACTGGTGTCAGTGGGGGCTTAGCCCTTATACTACCACGAGCCACCCCTCTTGGCTGTGACTAATGACATCAGTGCTGGAACTGCAAAAGTACTATCGGGCAGGAGATCACTCCACCTGACAGTACCTGCATAGAGCCGCTGACGAGTGTTGGAATAAGTCTCGGCAATTGGCGGTAGGACATGTCCTGAACAAGGAGACAGTTCTGCAGAATCTGGGACAGTTGGGAAGTATGAAATCACCAGAGTTCCATGGCAGCTGTGCACTGAGCTCTGTTTATCAAGAGCACACAGGAACAGCCATGATCAACCAGGGTAATCTGTAGGACTAAGCTATCCGTTTGAAAGCTCAATCCTACACCTTGCAGGACACAGATGGATGATACAGGGGCAGGAGAAGTTCACATCTCAACTTCATCCCCTGTAACACTGACTTTCATTGACATTAATAGGCAGCAAGGAAAAAAATATACAGTGCTTCTGCAAAGGTGAACAAAAGCACAAGGGGCCTATCAACAACCAGACAGAGTAAAGGCCTGTGTTGACGGACTTTGAACTTGTGTCGATGGCATCAGTTTCATGCTTCAGAATTCATTGACAAGTACATATGACCTGGAGTTGATCTTCTTCTGGTCTACATTTGACATGCTTTAATTGGGATCTGCATTACCATAGACTTACTTGAAGCAAACAAAAACCTGTTGACACAGGCCTAAGAGTCTCTTATTACCTATTATTACTGTAGCACCTTCACCCTAAGTGGAATGGCTCTTTACATTTAGTATTGTTGGTACTGTAATCAGTCTGGTTAACTTGTAGTCTGTGATCATTTGGTCATTCCTAGGTGTTCTGTTATTGTCTGCACTTACCTGTAGTGGGGTGTGACCCTGCCACAGAGTGGGAAAGCCAATGTGAGAATATTGGGAGTGTTCAGGCCTCACCAGCCAATCACTAGGATTTTGGTGGCCAGTGGTGCTGGGAAAATGCACAAAGACCAGGTGCTAGCCTGAGGGTAGGATGTACAAGGTTGGAGAAGCTAACTAGGCGTGAAGTCTGCAGAGGCCAGATGTTGACCCAGGTGGCTTCTGGGATGGAGAACTAGAAGAGCCCTGCTGGAGGTGCCAGGAAGACCAGAATGGCATGGACCTCAGGAACAAGTCTTATATCCCTGCCAAGGAAGATCTTAAGCATATCCTCAATTCAGCTGTTGCCCTATTACACAGTGCCATCCTCAGCATGGGGACAAGGTGCTTTTCCAGGGCAATGCCCAGGGCATGTGGCCTGGTATGGTTGAGGGAGGGGGGGTGCTCGTCCCACCCCCCTTTCCTCCCCTGCTAGGCAGCTGCCCGGATTAAGGGTCTGGTAAGGAATTTTAGGGAGACCCAACGTTTTTGTTTTCTTCATTTCTTTGGCATTAGGGATCCCCTTAAAATTCCTACCAGACCTAAAGGGTCTGGTATGAATTGTTGTGGTAACCCCACGAGGTGCTAAAATGCTATCTTAGTTTTAGCCTTATTTTAGTCATCTGAATTGAAACATCATTCAAGGTAAGTGTTTACACTTTAGTGACTTTAATGTCACTTTAACGTTGCAAATTTGTGTTTTAATATTCAGCAAAGGAGAGACTGATACAAAATGATACTATAACAATGAATCCAAATGTACCATCAATTATAAGCAAGGGCCAGGATTAAAAGTATAGTGTATTTTTAGTCCATTTTCATCTGGCAGCCCCCAACAATCACTAAAATATCTGTTTTAAATGAACAGACCTTATACAGGATATCACCACTTGTCTTTTGTTGTATGGGAACCCTAACCTGTGGCATTACTCTTTTAGCTTACTTGCTATTATAAGCATTGTCATTCCAGTGCCTTAGGTTAGAGACCTATTACTACTTCCACTATACAACTATCAAACATAATCACACCTTCAACACTGTTAATATCTTTTAGTGCAGTGGTGATGATATAGTACTTGCTCACTCACACGTATTCCCTGAGTCCTTTACTTTCCCCCTAATGGGGAAGTGACATAAAGACTCATATAGGGAACATCTAGAAATGTTAACTGTGTCTAAGTTCTCATGCATACGGGCCTCTTAGGTACGTCTGTGGATTCCTGCGGCAAGAACCTGCAAACTCTTGCAGCAGTATTCCCAGGTGTGTCCATACAGTCAATACAGATGCAACCGCTGTGGCCATTCTATCTGTCTATTTGTCTATCGTGCCTATCCGTATTTAATCGTATATTATTATTACATAGTATTTATATAACAGTTTGCACATTGCTTTACAATATAGGGAAGACATTACAATCACAATACAATTCAAGACAAGATGGTAAGGAGGGCCCTGCCGCTGAGGGCTTACAATCTAAAAGTGGAGGGGGGAATGATACATGAGGAGGTAGCTATAAGGGGATGAATTATTTGAGAATGTGATGGTTCAGTGGTTAGGTTGAGGTGGGATAGGCTTGGAATATGGTATATGGAATGACTACCTGCCGATCAAGATAGATGCTTGACCCTGGGTATGTGTTGATTAAGGCCTGACTCTGAGCAAAAATGATATAAATATAAATGTCTCCCAGCCACAGCTGATGCAGAATACAATGCTTGTTCTGCTAGGAGATGATGAAATACAAAGGAGTATTTACCTTAATCCAGGTTCCCGCAGTCATCCCCTCCATCGGTACTGATTGTGAACACCTATGCTCTTCTTGCCAGTCTCCGACCTGTCACGTCATCACCCATCTCACTGACATAATCATGTACCTGCCTACATTCCAGTGCTGTAGGGTGGAGGAATGGACCATTGGCTGCCAGGGGACTGAGGATTAAAGGAGAACTATGAGGTGAGTGCTTTTCACTCACCTCATAGTTCTAGCCGTCCTGTGACAATGAGACTGTCACAGGTCGGCTCAGTAGATAGGAAGGTGAGCGAACACATACCGGCGTTCGCTCACCTCTCGATCCTGTCACGGCTCTCTGCAGTGACAGGGGAGGGGCTGGATTCCCCCCTCCCTGCTCCGATTCGCCTGGCGGAACGGACGGGGGAGGGGGCGGGTCCAGCTGGCTCTGCCTCTAGATAGGCAGAGCCAGCTGTTAGTCACGCAGCTGGGCGGATCCCGGCACAATTGTCGGGATCCGCTTCAGCTGCGGCGTCTCAGTATACCGCGAGCTAGGGTGACGGGAGGACGCTAGTTTGTGTTCTCCCGTTACCCTAAGGAGAACTATGGGGAAAAGACTTAACCCCATAGTTCTCCTTTAAGGCAAGTATTCCCCTGTTTTACATCATTCCTTATAAATCGAACATTATATTCCATATAAGCTGTGGGGGGGTAGGGGGCACTTTTTTTTATTTTAACTATGTGTTGTGTTGATGTTTAACTGTCTTGTCTGGCAGAGGTCACATATCCTTTGGGGGACAGAGGGGTTGATTTAATAAAGGCAAATAGGACATTCACCTTACAAGATAAAGGTTTTTTATTCCTTGCATGCGATTGGGTATTCTTTGCAAAGTACATTTTCACAACATTCACTAAGGTAAGGGGAAACATTCCCTAAAATGTACAGAAATGTCACCTGCACTCCAAGGTCAAATGTGCTGAACATCCTTTTATTGAGATGCTAGGCAATCATAGTGACACAGTGCAACAAGCAACATTTCAGAACCAAACATGGTCACTTCATCAGGCAAACACTGAGGACGAAAAGAGGGACAGAGAGTTTTGGTTCCAGAAACGCAAACTACAAAAAAAGGAATCAGACAGTAACAAAACATGTAAATGTACACAGAATTAGGTACATCCAACATGAAGCCCCAGGCTAAAAACATCTCACATTTATAATATAATAATAGAAAAAACATTTGGTTGACAAGATGTTCAAAAGAAAGAAAGAAATTGTGGTGGTGACATAACCTGAGGGTGTTCAGAAGTAATTTCCTTGTGTGAAAAGTATATGGCAGAATTACACCATTGTAATTCAGTAAACTAAATTTAGGTCGCTACAGACCTGACAAAATCAAGACATCTTCAGTTAGCAGAAAAAAAAGAAGCTTTCCTTTTCGTTGGACTGTATGATTTTGGAGTGGATTGAACTGATTTCTGTAAATTATTACTTTATACTGATAGATTTTCTGATTCCCAATAAGGTACAATCAAAATCTTTGCTGCTGTAATATCAAAGCTAAAAAGTTTAGTAAAGGTAAGCTTGCTAACAGCATGGATTAGATTGTGAAAAATCAGGTCAAAATTTGAAGGTACTCTTTTTTTTTCCTATTACTTAAAGCTGAACTCTTAAAGAAATACCATTGCAGTGGGGCCCCAACGACATGTAGGATGGAATTGCCCACTGTTTGTGAAAGGCAGGGTCCAGAGCTAAGCCCAGGAGCTTAAATGATCAGCTCCCAGGCTTCTGAAGCTCACTACATTGGACAGGACAGAGTTGTTGAAATAAATAAATATA
>NW_017306730.1:1069316-1081157 GCF_000935625.1 Nanorana parkeri
ATATATATATATTAAAACTATCCCTGCCTAGATTAATCCTGAGGTTGGAAAAAAAGAGGTTGGATCATCTCAATAACATTTGCATTCACTGCAGAAATATCAAATGCTTATGTATATGAAGGCAATGCTATTCAAATTTTTAGCAATCACAAACCTGTCAAAAAGTTGCTGTTGTGTTGATTTGTGCCCTCATCAACTCGACTTAATCTTAACTTAATGTTAACTAACTAAGCTAACAATTTATGAATACTGTTTCTTCCACCTGCGCTCACCGCAATGTAGTATTAAAAGTGGAACAAAACTTTTGTAAAGAAAAATGCATATGTTCACTCTGAGCTTTAACATTCTGCTACATCACTTAATCACACAGCACTAATGTTATATCATTTTAATCAGCGGACTTTGTTGATTATATACACTTATGGGTAAGTACATTGGCGTTCGCATATTAAGGAAGTTGTGTTAAGAAAAATATTATAGAAAAATTTATTTTTTACTACTTATTCCCAATTAAAACCAAGAAAATAAAATATATATATACAAATTTTCTATCAAATTAAAGCCCTATATGTTCCAAAAAATATATATTCAGTAGATTAGGGCAGACTGCAAAAACTGAAAGATATAACATGACGAGCTGAGACATCATCAAAACAAAAAATGTTCTAGGCGACAGGATGGACCAATTTATAACTACTAGATGGAACTAGATGCCACATAGATGGAACTTTGAGACTCTCAAGAGTTCCGTCACATGGTATCCAAATAGGAAACCACTGTTTCTTAATCTCCCCCTTTTCCCCTCTTCTCTCTCTCCTATCTCCATGTCCCATTTCTAATACCACCTACCCTAACCGTTTTGACTTAAAGCCAATACCTTCTTGAGCCAGCCTGCATACTTTGCCCACACCCATACACATAAAGTAACAGAATCCTGATAACTATATTGTAATTTATGTACTAACCTGCATTTGCATCAGGTTTTGGTGTTGTTCTAACAATATTATCACTCAATGGCAGAATAACCGTCTTGGTATACTAATGCATAAGCTTTACTACGTGCAACATGTCAAAATATACCAATGTGTATATCATATATCACAAACTTCAACTCCTGCCCTGTCGGTGAAATACATCAGCGGAGGAGGTCCCAGACAGGAACTCTCTGTTTATGTTGCCCGGATGAGTTACTGGTCTTTTCCTAAGATATTTAGCACCCAATCTTACATGGAGGTGACTCGATTCAGGGCTTTGGAGCAGTGTATCATACACCTTTGTGTTGGGCTGGGAGGTGAGTAGGTTGCATTGCTAAACTGCAGTAGAGAAAAGTGAGGTCACTAACCTGACTTTGCAGCCTGACAGGGATGTGTATATTCCATGAGTCTTTAAACAGAAATATAAATTCCTTTGCAGGTAAAACAGCTATTCTATATAGCCAGGACATTTATGTATTTCAACTGTGTATTTAGCTGTTTGCCTGGAATTAAGCTCTAATTTCTGTAGCTCTGCCACCTAGTGACACCAAACTTGCCCATCACCTAAACTTTAAGAAGTGCATTGATAGCAGGCTTGCACAAAGGAGGTTAATTTACATGTAAAAGGGGATAAAATAATGATACCCATTCTTATTTTACTAAGATATTCATCAACATTAATGATTAGGGGCTTTAGCTATCTTTCCCGCTCTACTCCTTTGTAGCGTATTGTTTGCAGAGTATAGCAGGGGTTTTTCAGGGACATCTGTACTGTTATGTTTATTGCATTACTCACAGTGCATTATCTATACTTTCTGTAGTGTAAATGAAGCAGAACATCATGAGCTTTCTGACAGAACAGCGTAATTGGAATAATCTATGAATAAGGTAATCCAACTAAACCAGCTCTAAATGCCTCAAGACCTAAAAAAGCTTTTACCTGCATAACTTTGCTTTAATAGTACATACAAGGCATTAAGAAAATTACCAATATTAGGGAAAATATAATTATAGGGTAATAAAATACTAAGGTAAATATATAAATTTTTATAGGTAATAATGGTAGTGACAGCCTTGACACTTCTCGATACTATGTCTTTTAAAATTGAGTTTGATCATCCATCCTGCAAGGTTATAGTCCTTATGGTATGATAGAGGAAAATTAAATGTGACAAAATTAAATGTTGTCTGCAGACAATATACGCTGATCCCAATTCCCAATTCTAAAACAGTTTCCTGCCATATTAAGGATCCTTTAAAGTTTCAGTTTTGCTTCTCTATGGAACGTCATCAATAAAACTTTACATCTAAATTCCCTGCTCTACCCACCTGCTATAATCATTAGCCAAAAAATACAAAATGGGGTTTTGTCTGATGTCATTAACTACAATATATCATACACAAAAGTCTATCAAATCCCCCCGGACCTACTACATTGATATCAAAAGATATGATCACATAATGTTGGAATAATTGCCAGAATCATCATTCAGTGTAGTTAGTGGAGGTCCGGACTTTCTTTCTCGATGCGGTTTGCACTTCTGTACTTCTTCAGAAAAATAAGGCTATCTGAAGTTCCCAAATAGACAGTGTTATACACCTCTTGGGAAAACCACAGCAAAATATCACCAGTGCATCAAAATATACATCACTTACTTGTTGATAAGTTAACACATATATCTATCGATGGTAACATACCAATTCACATTCCACTGCAACCAGCAGAGAAGCATACATGTGTATTCATACAGGGAGACATGAGGGACACCCTGCCAGGGTTCCTAAGTGTAACAAATAGTCATAGTAGACTCCTGTCCCCATTAGGGGACCAAAAAAAAGAAAGAAGCTTTTCCTATTGGGAACTTAATATTGCAGATTACCTGAAACTCATGCCCTGTATTGTGGATCCCCCCGGGATCAGCAAGACGGCACCATAGTGAAACAGACCAAAACAGAGGCTAAGCCCAAATTGAATTTGAATCAGTATCTCATTAATATGTAAAAAAGTTAGATGTCTATACATATACTGTATAGTCTCCACTTTTTTTCCAGTATCCGCAATACCGAGTACCAGGGCCCAGATTATCAGAAAGGCAGGCGCCGAATCATGACCCGTCTCCTGCCTTCCTGATTCGTCAGGCTTCACATGCCGAGGCTGTCTGGCTTCCTGACGAAGTCGAAATGGGAGTTATGACGTGTCTCCCAGCTTCCTGATTGCCTAGGAAGCCAGCTGCACTTGTTGGTAGGCAGCCTGGCTTCCTAACCAATCAGGAAGCTGGGCGGCACGTCATAACTTGCCTCCCAGACTTCCAAATTGGCTAGGAAGCCGACTTCACTTGTTCCTAGGCAGCCTGACTTCCTGACCAATCAGGAACCTGGGAGGCGGGTCATTACGTGCCACCCATCTTCCTGATTGGCTACCAACAAGTGCAGTTGGCTTCCTAGCCAATCAGGAAGCTGAATTGGGGGATGCGCCACAGAAGGGGGGATGGGGGGTGGAAGTAGCTGGTATTGCCTAGGGCGCAAAATAGTCTAGCACTGGCCCTGGGTGTATGGCCAGCTTCACACGTACTCTTTAAACTTCCAGTGTCTCATCACCAGCCTGTAAATGAAGAAGGACATAACAGTGCATGTGGAAAATCTTCTGAGCATTAAGGTAAGACCTCAACCTCAACCTCCATCGGTGCTTATGAGATCTTCTCTGTGTGTATTGGAGCAGCATTTGAAATATATACGTTTTTCATTCATCTCACAGGGCGCTGGTTGACTTGTGGGCCACTGACTGGAAGGTGCATATTAGTGATCATTGTATAGATAATTATAGTTATTATGTTTTTTTTATATTTATGTTTTTTTTTATATTGCCTGCTCAAATGTTTTGTAATCATCTGATATTAGCAATTGTCACCAGCAACAGGAGGATATTCACTTATGTAAAGCTTCTGGTATTAGTACAGTGTGGTCAGACATTGATAAGTCTTTCTTGAAAACAGAGCACTGCAGACACAAGGGGTGTATTTCTCACTTTCATTACAAATCCCTAAATTAGGGGTTTATTTCTCATTTTAGGATAATGGGAAGAGCCATGCAAATCATTCCTTTAGGCTAGGGATGTTCAGATACCAGTTCAGATACCAGTTCAGATACCAGTGCCGATACTTGGCATTTGTGCGAGAACTATCAGGGTTGCAGCTGGGACCTGGCTATGGCGCTCCACCCCTGTCCTGAAATCATTAGTCTGTATTGATTTTAAAAAACTGTCACATGACGATAAACAAAAATGTATCAGTACTTGTATCTGTGAGTACTTGGACAAGTATCAGTACTTGTACTTGAAAAACTGGTATCTGTGCATCCCTTTATTTATATTTATAAAACAAAGTCATACATTAAAACAGAGATGCACATATCCCAGGAGCTCCGTATGCGCCTTAAAAATGACAGCCGCCTCCTAACTTTACACATTTTGTCTAGTCTAGTCTTGGAGCTGGAAAAGTATCTGTACTTGTACTGAGTATAGTGCTTGGTATCTGAACATCCCTACTTTAGGCCCCTTAGCCAACTGTACATCCAAAACAGCTGGTTTACAGCACAGATACAACCTAATATTATAGAATCATTCATTTCCACACTACTCAGGTGGCCAGAGGGGCTCTGCTGGTCAGTGTGGACACTCAAGTGGTCAGTTGGGCTCTCAGCTGGTCAGTGGGGCTCCCAGGTGGTCAGAGCAGGCTCTCAGGTGGTTAGTGGGGCTCTGATGGTCAGTGCGGACTCCGGTGGTCAGTGTAGGCTCTGGTGGTCAGTGCAGGCTCTGGTGGTCAGTGGGGCTCTCAGGTGGTCAGTGGGGGCTCTCAGGTGGTCAGTGGGACTCTGGAGGTCAGTGCAGACTCTCAGGTGGTCAGTGTGGATTCTAAGGTGGTCAGTGCAGGCTCTCAGGTAGTCAGTGGGGCTCTCAGGTGGTCAGTGCGGGCTCTGGAGGTCAGTGCAGGCTCAGGTGGTCAGTGCAGGCTCTCAGGTAGTTAGTGCAGGCTCTCAGGTGGTTAATGCGGGCTCTGGTGTTCAGTGCGAGCTCTCAAGTGATAAGTGTAGGCTCTTAGGTGGTCAGTGAGGCTTTGATGGTCAGCGCAGACTCTGGTGGTTAGTGGGGCTCTCACCCGGGGTCTGGCAAGTCTTGCTGGAGGCTGCAGGCACAGCAGATGCGGCTCTCCGCTTAGACGGCCTTCTAACATGCCTGATTAGAAAGCGACCTCTGCCTGATCCTCCCAGCCCGGATAACCATGTGAGCTCTCTCTTCCTCCCCCAGGCCTAGCCTGTGGGGAGGCTACACTGTACTGCCTGAGCTGGCTAGGCCTAAAGCCTGGGAGCAGGTCCAGTGGCTACTACTGCTAAAGACAAAGATCAGTATCTTTTACCTCAAGTAATGCAGTGTCAGGTGTTCAACCTGCTGTGCGTGGAAGCAGTAACCACACTCTCTAAAAAAAGCATGGAGTCTACATCTGCCTGGATGATCCTAACACTCCTCAACCTCTCTCCCTGAAGTTCTTCCATAAAAGTTTCAAGCATCACAACTAGAGTCTGGACCTCACTTCAATTGATCACCAGAAGGGCGGTAAGTGGTGATGGGCGAAGAGAGTGAATGTATCTCTAGACAAGAAGAAATGGGAGCTGCCCTAACCCATAGCAACAGACCCTAGTACTCAAGGTGTGCTGGTGTGCTGTGGATCTATAATAGGGGTTTCTTATAGAGGAAAGGCAGGGAGACCCGTTATTTAATTTTGCTGTAGATCACCCATTCAGAGCCACCGGTAGTGTTATCCTATTTTGGGATAGCGCTGACCGGGGATGGGGGACGCTACAGAGGTTACAAATTACATCTCAAGAATCAATTTCAACCAGAGCATTTCAGCCAAGGTGCTAACCCAGGTGTTTCAACTATGAACTGGACTTCATTGTGTGAAATGGCTGATTTGGATCCACAACACACATACAGGTCAATTTATAAACAAACTACAGAGCCATTGGCCCTATGAATCTCGGAGAATGGTCGTTTTGTGCGAGTAGAAGCAATAATGAAAAACATTTTCAGGACAATTATAATGTAATCCTGCATTATGGCCACTAGGTGGATCTGAGGAGCATAGAAAATAGATATATTTATTACATTGAACCTGAAAAGAACATTTATTGTTGCCTCTATTCTCACAGAACATATATATGAAATAGATATAGAAATATATAGCCAAGTACGTCCTGGCTAAGTAGATTCACCCACACTATTTATCTATTGTCACCGGGACAAAAAGTAAGACAATTCCACCAGAATAAGAGGTGAAGGGTTTATCTAGGAGGGGAATACCAGTCACTTTGTAGGGGCTTACTCTCACTTCCTATTGCATCTCCCAGAAATGGAGTAAAGGGGATCTTCCCAATGGGGGGGGGTGGAAACTATGGTGTTTCGGCTAACGTACACCAACCGCTGTGCGTTTAGCCTAGCAGCTGGTGTGAATAGGCTCTAATACTGTGAGGCACAGATTTGAAACACCTATGAACTTAATGAAAGTCAGAGTGATGTTATAATTTATCATATGCATTCTTTTTTGAGTCAGCGATTTAGAAAGTATGGAAGCTACTGGATTAACGTGTCAGCAAGGGAACTGGTATTTTCAGTAAGCAATGTCAGGTCCCATAGGCCCTCAATGCAGGTTTTCTTTAACAGGGCTTGTACCCACTCCTGGACCTAGATATATTCACATTCATAGGTCTCCCCGACACTACTTCTTGCACTGCAGCTGATGCAAAGCCTGGTACCATACCTGGCACTTCAAGGTATGGGGGAGAATGTGGCTTCCTACCATGATGCAGGATGTCACATTACTGAAGAAGTGATGTCATTGTTTACCGTAAGCTCCCACTCTAACTGATGCCTGGTACTATGGAGCGGCTGTGACCGTGCAAGGAGCAGGAAATGCTGTGAAGGCTAGTATAACTGGGTCATAGGGTAGGCTTTAATGAAAACCTGAATGGATAAGGTTACAGGTTTTGTTTGTAAAAAAAAATGTGTAGATAGATAGATAGATAGATAGATAGATAGATAGATAGATAGATAGATAGATAGATAGATAAAGATTCTGTAAATAGAGATAAATAGATAAAGGTACTGTAGATAGAGATAAACATACTGTAGATAGAGAGATAGATAGGCATAAGATAGATAGATAGATATATAGATAGATAGATAGATAGATAGATAGATAGATAGGCATAAGATAGATAGATAGATATATAGGCATAAGATAGATAGATAGATAGATAGATATATAGATAGATAGATAGATAGATAGATAGATAGATAGATAGGCATAAGATAGATAGATAGATAGATAGATAGATAGATAGATAGATAGATAGATAGATAGATAGATAGATTAGGTGCAACTCAATTACAAAATTTCACTTGATTATATGATCATATGCACTTGTCTCAGGATTCTACTTCCAGTACTCAGACTACATTTGTCACAGTTTCACTATAAAGTACTTCTAGTAATGAAGATGAGCTCACCTCCTGCAAATCAATCTATCAGTGATAATGAGCTCTGCTGACAGTTACAATAAGCATCTCATTACCATCAGATCAGAATATGATCTTCCCAAATCTTCTAAAAGACTCACAAGCTGAATGTGCTATTTTGGTTTAGCCAAATGAAATGGAGTTCCTCTTTTCTGTAAAAATGGCAAGCAGCCATTCTCCCTTGCTATTTCATGAGGTGCAGACTGAAGAAACAAAAAGTGTACATGACTTGTAGCAGCTCAACACCGAGATTCCTTGTGGATTTCATCTGCAAATGCATTTGTTATATAAAATTAGGATTTTTTTTTACTTGAGCAATATTAATACACGCGTTCAGCAGATGAAGAGGACCTTTATGGCAATGTAAATGGCCAGACACACTTTTCTTTCCTTAAAATTCTTTAACCCTTTCGCTGCCAAGGCCTTTTTTGCGGGTTCCTTTTGCACACATGTTATAATCATTTTAGGCCTGAAAATTAATAAAAGAAAAGGCCCTTTAGCATAAAAGGGTGGCAATTGTAAATTTGTATGTAGTATAAAAGATGAGGTTACGACAAGTAAATAGATACCCAAAAAGCCCAGATTAAAAATTGCATGCATCTGTGAAACAACAACAAAATAGGGTACCCCAAATTGTCCATAGGCGACACTTTAAAAGCCCGTACAGATCATCAGTTTAGAGATGTCCATGAATATTGGCACGCCGTCTTTCTCATAGGGCTTTAGGCTTTTATCTGTGGAGATTTTTTACCTTTTTAAACATGACCATTGTTGATTAACATTTCATTCTGAAGGTTCCATATATAGAACTAGACTTAACTAACTTTGTATCTTTTTCAGATATGTCATATGTTTATGTACTGTATGTTAGAGCTGAATCTATCATTTGTATATTTATTTATTTTTTTGTTTGTTTTTTTTCCCTCTGAAAGTCATAGCTGTTTTTAAGAAAATATATCTAATTTTTAGCTGTCATTTTTATACTGACTTGTTTTTAAGTCAGTATAAAAGCGGTAAGTGCACTTATTGAGAATTGTCATTTATAATGCTAGCTTGGAGCAGCCTGACCTGTAAGATGTTCAAGTGTTTCTGCCCAAAAACTCAGAGGTGTGTAAAGCTCTAACCATATTTTGAAGCTGTACAATGGCTTAGAAATAACAATAATAAAGTTAAGGGGAAGAGCAACAAGTTTTTTCCTTTATCTTCTGATACTGATGGATAGCCATAGATGTGAAACTATTTCAGTGAGAATAACAGAAAAGAATAATTACCCCATGTACAAGTTAGTTGTCACAGTGGCAGTTGCAATTCTCAGACAACAATAGTAACGCACCTATTGGATTTTTTTTTTTTATTTTTTTTACAAAGGAATACTGATAGAATACATACATAGCTCAACCCAAGGGTGGTTGTCAAAAAGTTGTATAAGAATAAGTGCCCTCAATATGTCTCCCAGCATAAATTGGGATTGTCTCTTACACAGAAAATGTCCTTGTGTCACCAGGCATAGATTATTGCAAAGCAGCAAATGTAAGGAGAGCAGTGGTCAGCTATGTGTAACATACAAAACTGAGGATAGTGTGCAATGGTTTACTGTATGTGATGCTTAGCTTGATCTGCAGGGTGCAGTGGTCCACAATATGTAATATGCAGCAGCATGGTGTACAGAACCCAGTGGTCATAGTTCATGTTCTTAAAGGAAGATATAAAGTAAAAATGCAGTGGTCATTAGGAGGACAAAATACCCCAGTATCAGTTTGAGGGAAAATGGCACAGTATCACTGATCAGGTAGAGGAAAATGGCACGGTATCAGTATCACTGATCAGTGGGAGGAAAATGGCACAGTATCACTGATCAGGTAGAGGAAAATGGCACGGTATCAGTATCATTGATCACATAAGATAGATAGATAGATATATAGGCATATAGATAGATAGATAGTAAATAGATAGATAGATAGATAGATAGATAGATAGATAGATAGATAGATAGATAGATAGATAGATAGATAGATTAGGTGCAACTCAATTACAAAATTTCACTTGATTATATGATCATATGCACTTGTCTCAGGATTCTACTTCCAGTACTCAGACTACATTTGTCACAGTTTCACTATAAAGTACTTCTAGTAATGAAGATGAGCTCACCTCCTGCAAATCAATCTATCAGTGATAATGAGCTCTGCTGACAGTTACAATAAGCATCTCATTACCATCAGATCAGAATATGATCTTCCCAAATCTTCTAAAAGACTCACAAGCTGAATGTGCTATTTTGGTTTAGCCAAATGAAATGGAGTTCCTCTTTTCTGTAAAAATGGCAAGCAGCCATTCTCCCTTGCTATTTCATGAGGTGCAGACTGAAGAAACAAAAAGTGTACATGACTTGTAGCAGCTCAACACCGAGATTCCTTGTGGATTTCATCTGCAAATGCATTTGTTATATAAAATTAGGATTTTTTTTTACTTGAGCAATATTAATACACGCGTTCAGCAGATGAAGAGGACCTTTATGGCAATGTAAATGGCCAGACACACTTTTCTTTCCTTAAAATTCTTTAACCCTTTCGCTGCCAAGGCCTTTTTTGCGGGTTCCTTTTGCACACATGTTATAATCATTTTAGGCCTGAAAATTAATAAAAGAAAAGGCCCTTTAGCATAAAAGGGTGGCAATTGTAAATTTGTATGTAGTATAAAAGATGAGGTTACGACAAGTAAATAGATACCCAAAAAGCCCAGATTAAAAATTGCATGCATCTGTGAAACAACAACAAAATAGGGTACCCCAAATTGTCCATAGGCGACACTTTAAAAGCCCGTACAGATCATCAGTTTAGAGATGTCCATGAATATTGGCACGCCGTCTTTCTCATAGGGCTTTAGGCTTTTATCTGTGGAGATTTTTTACCTTTTTAAACATGACCATTGTTGATTAACATTTCATTCTGAAGGTTCCATATATAGAACTAGACTTAACTAACTTTGTATCTTTTTCAGATATGTCATATGTTTATGTACTGTATGTTAGAGCTGAATCTATCATTTGTATATTTATTTATTTTTTTGTTTGTTTTTTTTCCCTCTGAAAGTCATAGCTGTTTTTAAGAAAATATATCTAATTTTTAGCTGTCATTTTTATACTGACTTGTTTTTAAGTCAGTATAAAAGCGGTAAGTGCACTTATTGAGAATTGTCATTTATAATGCTAGCTTGGAGCAGCCTGACCTGTAAGATGTTCAAGTGTTTCTGCCCAAAAACTCAGAGGTGTGTAAAGCTCTAACCATATTTTGAAGCTGTACAATGGCTTAGAAATAACAATAATAAAGTTAAGGGGAAGAGCAACAAGTTTTTTCCTTTATCTTCTGATACTGATGGATAGCCATAGATGTGAAACTATTTCAGTGAGAATAACAGAAAAGAATAATTACCCCATGTACAAGTTAGTTGTCACAGTGGCAGTTGCAATTCTCAGACAACAATAGTAACGCACCTATTGGATTTTTTTTTTTTATTTTTTTTACAAAGGAATACTGATAGAATACATACATAGCTCAACCCAAGGGTGGTTGTCAAAAAGTTGTATAAGAATAAGTGCCCTCAATATGTCTCCCAGCATAAATTGGGATTGTCTCTTACACAGAAAATGTCCTTGTGTCACCAGGCATAGATTATTGCAAAGCAGCAAATGTAAGGAGAGCAGTGGTCAGCTATGTGTAACATACAAAACTGAGGATAGTGTGCAATGGTTTACTGTATGTGATGCTTAGCTTGATCTGCAGGGTGCAGTGGTCCACAATATGTAATATGCAGCAGCATGGTGTACAGAACCCAGTGGTCATAGTTCATGTTCTTAAAGGAAGATATAAAGTAAAAATGCAGTGGTCATTAGGAGGACAAAATACCCCAGTATCAGTTTGAGGGAAAATGGCACAGTATCACTGATCAGGTAGAGGAAAATGGCACGGTATCAGTATCACTGATCAGTGGGAGGAAAATGGCACAGTATCACTGATCAGGTAGAGGAAAATGGCACGGTATCAGTATCATTGATCAGTGGGAGGAAAGAATACCCCAATATCAGTGAATGTTGGGAGGAAATTGGTGCTGGTATAAGTAGTCAGTAAAAGGAAAAAAATGCCCATGAGGAAGCACTGAGATGGGTTGGGGTCTTTGGAAGGGATTGCGGAGCTATGGGGCTGAGGTGGACGAGAGGGCACTGGAGGAGGCTGGTGGCACTGCAGAGGACCACTGGATTTGGCTAGGGGGGGGGGCTGCAGAGGAATGGGTGTCAGA
>NW_017306730.1:1081325-1098918 GCF_000935625.1 Nanorana parkeri
CCAACTTACTTTAAGGACCTTCTGTCTGAATGAGTGCTGGCAGAAAGTGAATTATTTGGAGTTCCCCCTCTTCTTCTCTCCAGTCAAGTGATAGATTACATGATAATGAAGAGCAAAAGCAAGGCATTGCACACTTGAGGCAATCCTAGACTTCTTAATTCTTACAGTAAATCCGAATGAACAGATATGGTAGCGTAGTCATTTTTCTAAACAAAGTAAACTAAACAAATTGACAGCTGGGGCTTTGTGCAGGAGAACTGCTCCAAAACACACTCCAAAAAACCTCAGCCAATGTAAGCAAAGACTGCTCCTGCTTCGATTGAGAGCTGCTGTCCCCCACACAGCCTCAGGGTATGTTAAATGGAATTAAAGTGACACTAAACTCAGGAGTTAATGCATTCACAGGGACCATGGAGAACAAAAGTAGCCGAAGGGAGGACAGTGTCAGCACCAATTCAGAGATGATTTGAGGATCTACAGCTGAGTGATACATAAAAGAGATACATATTTGTTAATAGTTAAAGTGACATTAAACCCTCAGATTTTTTAACATAAACCAATACTGTAATGTGTGCCTTACTGTAATCCATGGTTGTTTCCCTTCTCTTTGCTGCTCTTCCTTTGAAATCCTCATGTCTTCTCATGCTTGGGGAGAACTTCCCTTTGCAGCTGAGTGCCTCTTCCTGTAGTGCTGGCTCAGGTTGTGAACCTGCACACAGACACCATGTATCCATTCCTGAGACAAGGCAGTCTGCTGCAAAACAGAAGTTTTGCCCAGCATGAGAACAGATACAGATTTAAAAGGAAGAACAGCAAAAAGAAGGGAAACTACCATGGATTACAGTAAGGCACACATTACACTATTGTTTTATGTTAAAAAATCTGAGGGTTTAATGTCACTTTAAGGTACGTAAATGCATTTTTTAAGTTTTAACTCCTGAGTTTTGTGTCACTTTAAGGCTCTTTGTTTACAAATACTGAAGCTGTGTTCAGAGCAGCAGTGGTGTATCATCAATATGTGCAGTGCATGGGCCATCTGTGTTCTCTGCATCGAGTCCTCCCTTTCCAGTCTCCAGCACAAGGCCCATGACCCCCATTTTTGGTTTCCAGGACACTGGTGAAGGGGGCACCCCTGAAGGGGAAATGGGGGGGCTCAGATGTGAAGGGGGGACTCCTGATGTGAAGGGGGACTCTAATGTAAAGGGGTACTACTATTGTGAAGAGGGGGAACTCCTGATGTTAAGGGAGACTTCTAATGTGAAGAGGGAGTACTCCTGATGTTAAGGGAGACTCTTAATGTGAAGAGGGGTACTCCTGATGTGAAGGGAGGACTCCTGATTTAAAGGGGGGACTCCTGATTTAAAGGATGGACTCCTGATGTGAAGGGGTGGGGGGACTCTGATGTAAAGGGGGACTCTGATGTGAAGGCGGATTCCTGATGTGAAAGGGGGACCCCTGTTGTGAAGAGGAGATGCTGCTAATGCGAAGGGGGGACTCCTGATTTAGAGGGGGACTCTGATATAAAGGATGGACTCCTGATGTGAAGGGGTGGGGGGACTCTGATGTAAAGGGGGGACTGTGATGTGAAGGGGACCTCCTAATGTGAAGGGGGACTCCTAATGTGAAGGGGGTACTCCTGATGTGAAGAGAGGGACTCCTATTGTGAAGAGGGGGATCCTGATGTGAAGAGGACTCTTAACGTGAAGAGGGGTGGGCTACTAATTTAAAGGATAGACTCCTGATGTAAAGGGGTAGGGGGACTCTGATGTAAAGGGGGAACTCTGATGTGAAGGAGGGGCTCCTGATGTGAAGAGGAGGTACTGCTGGTACTGCTGACGTAAAGGGGGACTCCTAATGTTAAGAGGGGGTACTACTGATGTGAAGGGGGACCCCTAACATAAAGGGGAGGGGCTCCTGATTTAAAAGATGGACTTCTGATGTAAAGGGGGGATTCTGATGTAAAGGGGGGACTCTGATGTAAAGGGGGAATTCCTGATATGATGGGGGGACTCCTAATGTGAAGGGGAGACTCCTGATGTAAAGGAGGATGCTGATGTGAAGGGGAATAGAGCAGGGAGAGAGAGGGGAGATGTGGGCTGCTCGGATTGGGGGGCTGCCTTTTGCTGGATGAGGAGTGATACTACATTGAGCAGGTATATATTCCCAACATGTCAGTATGGATTTGGTTTAGATGATATTATTCAGCAGCTCTATTTTTTATTTATAGTGAACTTGCGTTTATGCATTTATGGGATTGAAATTTGGATCCATTGGGACATACTTTTACTCTATTTGAGTTGTGTTATTACTAACACTGTATAACATTGTATAACATTGTATATTAGTATATTAGGAGACTCTTTTGAGTCACCTTCATTGCATGTCCCTATGGCCTCTAATTGAAGGAATATACTTTGATACCCCTGTATAATAATAATTAGCCCACTGTGTAAATATAAAGTAATCAATGCGAGAGCAATGGCAGTTTTGGATTTACTGTCTTTCCAACCATATATATATTTATGACTTCCAGAACGCATCCAGTAACTGTTTGAAGGACACATCATGGACAGGCGTACCTTCTTCCCCATTCGTTGGCCCGCATGGTCCCCTACTTCCCTTACCTCCCGAGTTGTTTTGGGTTGGCTCTCCGGCAGTAGGGACGCATGTCAGTAGGACAGAGATTCCATTAATGGTATTTATCTATAATTGATATTTTCATGTAATGTGGAACTTTAATTTTAAATATATAATAATATTTTGGAAATGTACAAATATTGATGTATTGATTACTAGATCCTTATGATTATCATAGGCACCTCCATATTTTCCTGATGAAGCCTTGAGCGAAACATGTCGAAAACTGGACACATTATAGATCTACTCAACATTATGGATGAATGTATTTATGCAATTATATAAAAGAGATATTTAAGGAGATAAATGTTAATAATTTATTGTTATATACACAGTATGTATCTATATGTGATCCAGGGAGGTTTTGTACCATCTAATGATATCACTAATCTGTCATCTTTATTTTAATAAAGAATATATATTTTTTTATACAATAAACGACTTGTATGTAATTTTGAACTGGGTCTCCTTGCATTTGAGGACACTTTTAAAGCCCCATTTCTCTATTTTTGTTTTTGTATTTTGTTTAGTTTATTATCATGGCTTTATTGTGAACATTGGGGTGGGGCAGGTTACTAGGGTGGTTTGTACCTATACATGTAGGTGGTTGAAGTGTGGCACAGTTCTCCCTTGTTGCAGTCTCATGGGGGACCCTGCACACAGGCCTACTGCATTTAGAAAACACCCCTGAGGAGCAGTTCTCTGAACACTGGATCAGCTGTCATTTGAAGTGCCCTAAGGCTGTGTGCAGGAGAGCTGCTCCCTATTACAGCATAAGCACTTTTCATATACATTGGATAAGGCTGTGATAGGGAGCAGTTCTCTTGTGCAAAGCTGTACATTAGATACAAGGTTGTACCTGGGAGAGGAGAAATAGAAAAGACTCCATACACCCAGAATTTTCCCCCTGTCTATAACTGCCATATGTTAATTAGATAATTACACAGAGGGTTCCAAGGTGTGATCACACTTTTATTTTCGAAAACAAAAATCTATTGTTAGTTCTGCTTACAGGGTCACTTTGTGACACGAGGGAGTTATGAAGCAGGTTCTAAATGAATTATCCACTCTGATAACTTACTTAAAGGAGAATTATGAGGCCATAATCTGAGCCGACCTGTGACAATTAAACTGTCACAGGTCGGCTCAGTAGATGGGGAAGTGAGCGAACACATACCATCGCTCGCTCGCTTCTCGATCTATCCCTGCAGAGAGCCGTGACTGTCACTCACGGCTCCCTGCAGGGATTCCCCCCCTCCCCTGTACGATCCTCCCCTCCCCTGTACGATCCTCCAGAGCTGACTGGAGAAATGGATGGGGCTGGCACAGCTGGCTCTGCCTCTGGATAGGCAAAGCCAGCTGTCAATCCTGCAGCTGGGTGGATCCAGACAGTATTGACGGGATACATCCCGGCTGCGCGTCTAAGTATACCGCAAGCTGTAACTCGCGGTATACTGAGCTTTGGGTCACGGGAGAATGCTAGTTTGTGTTCTCCCATGACCCTTAGGAGAACTATGGGGAAAAACCCTGACCCCATAGTTCTCCTTTAATACATTATTCGTGGTCAATAAGGTTACATCAGAATACTCCAATAAGGTTACATCAGAAAGGTTACATCAGAATACTCCAATGGCTCCGGCAAAGTTCCTGAGCCAATGGATTTTAAAAGTGTTACCTCCTTGTAGCCAAGCAAATGTGTTTTCTTTTTCCTACCTGCTCTAGTAACATATCAGCTGGTACCAGAATGATTGCTGTGGGTGACAACATCCATCCAGGTTTTATAACTCAACCTAGAGGTAGGTGAATGGGTTTTAGGCCTCACAGGTCTCTGGTAGCATTTTATATACTGTATTTGGTATAAATAATACACAAATTGTTTTTCATTTTCAGACTAAAAAACATGAATAAAAGAATAATATGAATTCAATGAATATCCTTCAATGTTTAAAGAATGTTTATCTGATGTGGATAATGAATAGATTACAAAGCAATTATTGTTACTAAACAGAAGTATTCTAAAGTGGCTCTCCATATGAGTCGAAATGAAATTCTGCACTGATAATTATACTTATCTTGGTTCAATGGGAAGCAAACATGTTATCACCTAGGCAGCCTACATCATTAGCTCCACTTCTGGATGCAAAGTATATAGGGAACCTTATCCTAGCTCCTTTTGCCTAAATTATTGGAACTAATCCTGAGATGCAGTTAATTGTGTTGGTTTACATGCCCATGTTGAATGGCTCTATGGAATGGGAAAATTCAGCTATGTGACTTTTTATTTCATATATTCTTTATTTATTGAAACATTTGTACAGAACAGTAACACTGTTCCATATGGTAAGTAGTAAATTACATAATATTACAAGAACTCAAGTATAACATCACTTATACAAGGATACGGAAAATACAGAACACAAAGAAGCTATACAGCCAGGGTGTGAAATCTGTGTGGTATCGTCAGGTTTTCAGAATCTTCGTGACATCATAACCACTAGCAGCCATGGATTAATAAGGCACATAAAGTCAGACTAACTCATAGCAGTAACACAATAAAACAAGAGTAAAACAAGACAGAGGCAGCTACTGCTTCATTAAGGCCATAGTAACGTGACTTTTTATGGTTGAGGTTCTGTGCTTCACTAATATTTCTGCATTTCAAGGTTATTCAGTGTGTGAGATTAGAGTCCAATGGCAAGGAAAAGAAGCAGTAATCTCAGCAGAACTGTCCATAGACATATTTTTCAGCACACTATAAGGACAGGAACACAATTATGTCCATTATTTTTTGAAAATAGTTACATAAAGTCTTTCCTAAATCGAATTCAACACAATTCAACACAAAGTTTCCAGCCTCAAATGTTTTGGTACCCCATTCAAAAGTCTTCTGAGAACAAAACATTGCCTCAACATCACACAGGCAACACCATGTGCAAAAATCCAGAGTCCAGAGAATCCAGGGAACTGCTGATGTTCAACTCGAACTCTTGCTTAACTCGAACATCGACCCCATCCCTATCGATGACCCGCTTGGTCTTTTTCTGCATCACACTTCTATAGTTCTATATTTTTATGTCAGACAAGTCCTGTGAGGCATCTAGGGGAACCCTAACAAGACCGACTTAAAGCAGATCAAAACTCTAACTGCATGAAATTGTATTTAATAAAACACAGTATATCATAAACAGCTGCTATGTTTTTTTCCAATTAAATTCTGTTTTCCCCTTTGTTATCCATGCTGCTGATCTCCTGCATCCTCTATCAGCTATTTTGTATCTTTGTGTACTTGTCCCAGCATTGACTGCAAATTATTCACCTGAACTGGCTTCTTAAAAGTGGAAACAAAGTCGGTACAGCCATAGCTAGTAGACATGTGCGATTCGTTTTGGAAAAAAAAAATCTCGGCCGAATTTTCATTATTCGGAGATTCAGATGTATCCGAATTTCCAAATAACAGAAATGACGAATGAAAACATAACCGAATTTCCAAAAACGAAATTCGTTAGCGGTAATCTACACTAATTTTCGTTTGTGGATGCATTTTTGTTGCAGCAAAGTGACATTAGAGAGGAAAAAAAAATAAAAAATTTAAATGTCAATTTGCTGCAACGAAACGCAAACGAAATGACGACGCAACAAACAGTCAGACAGACTACCGCTAACCAATTTAACCTGAATCCCGAAACTAATTGACTTTCGGACCAAAATCGCAAAAAGCGAAACAACACAAAATCCGAAACGAAATAAAACAAATTTTTTGCCAGTGCACATGTCTAATAGTAGCACAACTGGGAGGCAGTTGTCACCCCATAAAACCTCACAAGGACTTTTATGCCAGGATCATCAGGTATTCTTTTCATGAAAGATTAAGATTGGTCAATGGCCTTTTGTTCACTTCAAGTCAAATGCAGGTCAAAAGAAGGTCAACCGCAGGTCAAATGCACCTGTCAAGCAATTCTGAGGCTAGATTCAGACCTCAGCGGCACCCAGGATGCACATCCCGGGGCCGCGTGATCGCTGTGTGCTAGTGAAATTGTGCAATAGTGCACTAGTGCCCCATTGATTTCATGGGGGTGACATCCGCACGGCAATCGCAAAAAAAGGTACACGTACCTTTTTTGCGACACACGACGCCCAGCGATTGTGTTCAATTTCATGGGCGGAATCGCGACAGGAAATCGCGCAATCCACCCGGCGCGACTGGGGTGCCATTAAAATATAATGGCACCCACAGTGCAATCGGCTGCAGTGGGCGACTCCTTGACCGCGCAGCAATCCACGCGGTTTTGTGCACAATTGCCGCACGGTCAGGAGTCGCCCAGGTGTGAATTCTTTACTCATCCTCAGTAAGGACAAGTTTTCTCCCTCTAGATGTACGCCATCTAGTGGATAATGTTATGTTACACTGAAAGAGAAGAAGGAACATTCACCTAGGAACATTCACCAAACATTCACATGTGGTTAATCATTCCTTATAATTAAATACACAGATAAGAAGGATTTACCTGTAGTGAATATTTGCTGACTGTCACATTCACTGCTTTACAACCCTAAAGGGAATGCATATCCTTATCAACTATTTATGATATAAAAAATATCAGCCTCATAAAGACTGTCTTAGCAATATATGTTAATGTTTTAAGAACTTTATTTAGGTGTATAATTTGTACATATAATATATGTACATTGAGGAAGTCATATATACAGTACTTTTTACAATTGCAACACTTTCTTGCATTAAAAAAAAATGGACTCACGTCTGAGTCACAGCATGGTTTTGTCCATCTTATATGATAAAAAAAGATGAGTGAAATTGGGGATTGCACTTTGCTGCGATTTAGGCAAAATCAGGAACATTTCAGCGAAATGTCATCATTCAGTGAAATTAGACGGAATTATGGTTGTTGCCATGGTTTTAAAGGAATTTAAATAACTCATGGAGGCTAGGGCAGCTCTTTTAAACTACCGGTATCATGGAACTGTTTCCTTTAAGAATAGTATTTATTTCTAGGTGCACATCAAGGATATATAGTGTATGTGAATATATATAAATACAGCTGTCGAGTTTGGGCTTCAGATCCAAGCAAAAATTAACCATATTATAGTAATAACAATTGGAAAATTCCAAGTACTGTGTTGGTTCTGTAATATTTTAGCATGTTGGAAAATCTCTTCCCATATAAGCTCAGTGTAGAATAGGTATTTGCTTTGGGCTTTTGTTACAATCTAAAACTGATGTTCTCATGTAAGGTCAGTGGGGCCCAGTGAATGAAAGATTTACGTGCTGCAGCGTTGTGGAATCCCGGGTGGTAAGTTGCTTTCTACATTTAGTTCTGCTTTGTACAAGCAGGACTAAATGCAGTGTTAGGAAGCCGATTGTTTCTTTACAAGTGATCTCGGCGATGTCGCTGAGATCACTTGTAATAAGATTGCAGCCTGTCCGTCCTCCCCCCACCGCCCCACCCCCCACCCCCGCACCTACCTCTCTCCTCGCTGGCTCCGGGCTCCGTCTTCCCCCTGCCGCCGAGATAAAGAGAACCTGTCACCTCCAAATGCTATTACACAAGGGCTTGTTAGCTCCTGTGTGATAGCGATAAAGTTAAGTGACATTTTTATAAATACAAAAATAATTAAATAAATAAAAATTTAAAAACAAATAAGTAAAAAATAATAAGAAAAAAATTATTCAATTAAAAAAATAAGGTGATTAAAAAGTAAAAATATCATGGCCCATTTGCCATGATAACCAGTTGATTGGCAGGCTCCTTCCTTACAGGGACCCAGGCTCCCCTGCATAGAAGGAGGACAGGAGCCTGCCAATCAGCTTGTTACAATTCCCTGGGTGATATTTGGGAGGCGTACAGGGACAATGAGGGCATGCTTGAACTTGTAGTTCCCTGGGTAATATTTTGGGGGGTGTACAGGGACAATGAGGGTATGCTAGGACATGTAGTTCAATTACGATATGTCCTAGCATGCTCTCATTGTACCTGTACACCCCCACATATCACCAGGGGGCGCAAAATTTTGTTCTGCCCCAGTCGCCTGTTACTCTGGTTACTTCCACTGTCCCAAAGCATTCAACAGAAACAGTTTCTCTTCCTCCCCTTTATCTCTACAACTGAAACTCATTCCTGCCCACACTCAGGCATAGATATATGTTGCTTCTGAAATGCTCACCATTGTTTTGCCTATTCATTTTGTTGTTTTCTGAATAACTGGGGTCATGGCAGGGCTTTTTGTTGCAGCTCCAGATGGCAGCTGATGGCCCACTGCCCGGCGAACACCCGGAACTGCATGTCTTGGGCATCGGGAGATAGGAATTCCACACCCCTTCTGCCCCTCTACTCCCTGCTGCCCCGAGGCCGGGCCTTGGTTGGCCTTGTGGGAAATCCGGCCCTGGCCAGAAGACAGTGTTGCTGATGCTGAAAGTGAAAATTGTACTCTTCCAAAACACACCATATACAGCTTTGAGGCATCTTCCGAACATTAGTTGATGTTTTTCCCATATTGCCCTCAAAGTCACATAAAAGGACGCTCTTCCCTGTTCTATGGTCTTTTTTAAATGTCCCCCATGGCAGTGCCTGGCTCCTCATGATGATTTTTGTGACTATACCTTGCCTAAGTGGCCCAAAAATTTGTATTAGGATTACCCCCCCATAGAGTTCAATGGAGTTTACAATGAAGTTTGACAACCACCCCCCAACAAATCAGACATGGGCAGTGGGGTACTAAACAGTACTAGTAAAACATAGTAACATATTCTGTAGAGCACCATGAATTCATCTTATAGCCGATCTGACAACACTAACTATAATGGGATTCGTTGCAATGGTTTACTGTATTTTTCACATCAGCATTGCTCCTAGCACTGTTTTATACTGAGGACAAGGCATTTAGACCATGCTAATGTACATTTGTTCTAATGGACCATATTATCAAATGAGCATGCAGAGCAACATTGTTTACCACAAAAAGATCTTTATTCTTCTAATCTAGGCACAAACACAGGCACTAAAAATTCCATGTAAATTGTGCTCTTCATTATAAAATCTGTAATTATCAGCGTTTTAGCACAGTACAGCTTTAAAACAACAAATGCAAAGTGCATTGTATCCGCACTGCCCCAGATTTCATCTCAGCAAGAGATCAGTGGGCCTCCATCTGTGCTGCTGAGTGCTGTGGCAGGTGCAGTTTAGGTCTAATCCCTTTTACAGTATATTTAAATGTCAAAAGTCTGACTAATGAAGCATACTTATGGTCACTAGTGGCACAAGGTCATACATAGCAAAGCTTTGGTGGTAAAAGTACATAGTAGGCTACTGAAATATCATTATTTGGTTTCTCTACTTTTAAAAATAGTTTTCAAAAAACAGCATAAGGACCACTCTATAAGTCACAAGGTTTGTACATTCAAAATGTTCCAACATATGATAACAACATATTGTTTCTCAAAACATCTTCAAGGGTTTGATTTATACTGCCATTAGACGGAGCTGAGGATCATAGGTATTTCTTGCCATCTAGTGGCGGTAGTGCTGTGTGAACAGCATTCACCCAACTATATGCTGGGAGGAAGGGTTATAAATCAACCCCTAAGTGTCTCTTTTTTCCTGGGAAAAGAGGTGTCAGTTAATCCCTAACAATTGTTTGCAAGGTACAACAGACGGAACTCCTCTGCTCTTTGCATGTTTAAAACAGGTTGCTTTAGTGGACAGCAACTAGATTACACGGAACTAACTGCAAGAATGGGCAGAAGTAAAATCTTTTTTCATAACGTATAAAAGAAGGAACCTCTTACCCCTTTGCTTTAACCCTTTCGCTACCAGAATGATTGTTGACTTACATTCCCCCATAATTATATATTTTCTGAAAGCAGAGACTAAGCAGAGAATAAAATGGCGGCAGCTGCAAATTGTTATATCACATAATATTAGCGCACAAAAATACAATATAATACCCATTTGTTTTGTAAAATATAAAATAGGAGTTTGTGCTGATTAAATAGACACCCAACCTGCCAAGCTTAAAAATTCTGTGAAATGGCAAAAAAATATGGTACCCTAGATTGTCCATAGGAAGCACTCTAAAGGCCTGTGCAGGTCATCAGTTTAGAGTTAATCATAAATATTGGCTCTAGAATAATTGCTCTTACTCTGGTGTGCACAGTAGTTTATATAATATGGGGGGGCGAAAAAAAAATGTCTGCCCCGGGCGCCCATAACTCTGGTTACGCCACTGGTGGCACAATCTTGTTTTTGTACGTAGGCGCACTCGACGCTTGTTTACATTAGTATGAATGTTTTCACTGAGACGGGTGACTTTGAAAAATTTATTTTATTTAACTTTATTTTTCTACCTTTTTTTTACTGAATTGCCATCGCATAGGGGGGCTCACAAGCACATTGGAGGTGACAGTCACTCTTTAGGGAGTCTATTAGACCCCCAATGTTACATTTGCACTTTAAAGAGGCTGTTCAAGCACAGATTATGCTTGAACAGCTTCTTCCCTGGCTTCTCTAGCCAGGGAATGACAGCTGATAAGCCGGAAGTGATGCAATCAGTGTCGCTTCCAGCTTCATTCAGCATGGAGGAGATCAGCGACTTGATGTTCGCTGGTCTCTCTCCCTGCTTTCTGCCGTCACCTGCGATGTCAGTCCCAGGTCCGAAAGAGGGGCAGCTGTACCCGGGAAGCAAGGCGGGGGGTTCTGTTTACCGCCCCCTGGAAGGCATCTGGTGCTTTTCAGCTGCCAGAATTGCTTCCAGTGTAAAGCTGACAGTCGGCTTTATACAGATAAACAGACTCCCGATGGCTATAGCCACAAGGAATCTGTTAAGAGGGGCCTACAGCTAGCACCATAAGGCATACATTGCTGGCAGTAAAAGGATTAATCTTTTGCTGTTATCACTCAGGCCCTGTTCACAGTGGGGCGGTTCGGCTGCGCGGATCCGCCTACATGAACGATTCCCCTACATTGCTATGGGGACTGTTCATGCAACCACGTGGCTAAGCAAACCAGAGAACACATACAAATATTGCATAGGTATCAAAAGAAGCTTGTCTAGAAAAACCCTATTATAGTTTATTAACTATAGGAGCAGTGGGAGCAGTTTCTTCAATTATAAAAAAAAAAAATTATTTCGTCCTCTTTGCGGTTGCAGATTCCAATTACTGCTTCCGCTATATTGATGTTGGATCATACGGCAGCAGCTCCAATTCTGCGGTATTTGGCCATTCGCAATTGGGACTGAGGTTGAGACGCGGGGATCTTGACCTCCCGGGGAACGCCGCGCTGCCTGGCACTGCTGAACCTGAAATGCCCTATGTATTCGTAGGAGACGAAGCATTTGCTCTTGGTGAGCATTTAATGAGGCCCTACTCCGGTCATGGGCTAAGCCTGGAGAAGAGGGTCTTCAATTATAGGCTCACCAGAGCACGCAGGGTTGTGGAGTGTGCCTTTGGCATACTCTCCAATAAATGGCGCTTCCTGCACTCGCCAATAAACCTCAAAATTGAAAACGCCATCTCTGTGGTGAAGGCAGCTTGCGCCCTTCACAATTTTGTGCGTTGCAGAGATGGGTTTAATTTTGATGATTCATTGGCGCACTGCATGGAGAATAGCCAATGCAGCGCCAGGCTTGGAACAACGAATGGTGGCAGCATTTGTGACCGATTCGCTGCATACTTCATGGCACCTGAGGGGGAGGTGTCATGGCAGATGCAAGCGATTCAGTCTTGATTCCGCTCCAAAAAATTAAACATCATTTTCCCTTGATCTGATACCAATAAAATATATTTGATTTGAAAACAGACTTGAGTATTGTTTTTTATAAAAATAGCGGCACGCATGTGACATTAAAAAACTGCACGCATGTGACATTAAAAAACTGCACGTATGTGACATAACAATACTGCACGCATGTCACATTAAAATACTGCACGCATGGGACATTAAAATACTGCACGCATGGGACATAAAAATACTGCTCGCATGTCACATTAAAATACTGCACGCATGGGACATTAAAATACTGCACGCATGGGACATAAAAATACTGCACGCATGTCACATTAAAATACTGCACGCATGGGACATAAATACACTGTACACATGTCACAAGAAAATAATGCGCACATGTCAGTACACACTGCATGCATTCTGCATGAAAACATAGCAGACATGCACGCATGTTACACGGAAATAATGAACACAAGTCTATGCAAACAATGCACGCATGACGCATAACATGTGCAACAAGTGCATGCATTCTGCAAGAAAATATTCAACACATAAAAACATTGCTAACATGTACCTTTTGATTCCTTTGCTTGCTTTGGGGAGGTTTCCCAATCCAGCCACGTAGCTTGTGCGATGTCCAGCCATGCACGTTGCCTGATGCGTCTGTTTTTGTAATTTGAATGACGCATGTCATATAGACATGGCCTTCCCTGTACCAGCCGTATGAAGGCCTCAGAATCTAGCAGGCCTAATGTTGCTGTATCCTCCATCTTGTCTTCTGCAACAGCTCTCTGCAAGATGGGAGTGGTCTGTAGCTATGCGCGATTTCTGCGACCAAAAACGCTCCAAACAATCATTTCGCCCGTTCCCGTCGAGGTCTATGGGCGCGAACGCGCTACAAAACGGCCCAATACGCCGCAAAGAAGCTCCTGGACCTTTTCAGGTGTGGGCCGTTTTGTAGCGCGGTAGGGACGGGTGGAAATACGGACAGCTGGGAACGAGACCATTGACTACAATGCTATTTAGATTTTTGACCGTTTTGTAGAGCGTTCGTCGGGCGTAGGACGCGCTACAAAACGGTCAGGTGTGAACGAGGCCTTATCCAGGACATCAAGTGCTAAGGACTCACCAAAAGAGTCCCTGTGAGATATAAAACATTTCATTTGGTTTATCTCTGTAGTACGTAATAAAAAACAGAAATGTACTGTAATTCTGGGTGGGTTGGCCCTTTAATGCGAGTCAGGTAGCAGAATTAATCTTTATTAGAGGTGCACCGAAATTAAAATTTCAAAACCGAAATGAAAAAAATGTCTGGCCGAAACCGAAAATGTTTTTTTTCTAACTTTTTCTAATTATTTCAAATATTTTATTTTTATTTATTTATTTGTAAACTTTTACATTTTTTATATTTTGTTTTTATTTATTTTTGCTATATATTTTTAACAGTGTTCCTGTTCATTGATACATTATGGACATAGTATGTTTACTATAACCACAATCATGAGTGAAGAGGAGGTGATGTAGATCACTCCCATTCATTCATAATTGAGGATATAGTAAACATACTATAGGGTCTATTCACAAAAGGGTGAAGAGTTTGGAGAAGGCAGGAGAAGTGAACAATCTAGGACAACAGAGCTGAACTGGAAAGGGAGCTGAATTGGAGATTTTTTCCAAATCGGCTATGTTGTCCTAGATTGTTCACGTCGCCTGCCTTCTCCCAACTCTTCACCTGTTTGTGAATAGACCCCTATGTCTCCAATTATTAACAAACACTCAGCGATCACTGACTGCTTGAACCTGCTCTCCTTCCTGACCACACTGTCACATGAGGCTGAGCGAGTGGTGCGGGGAGGAGAGTGCGATCTGACAGCTGACTCCTCCCCTGCACCGCCAGCCGGCCTCCAGTGACAGCTGGCTGTCTGCGCCCACACGGCTGCTCTCCTGATCTGTGACAGGAAGCTGAGTGGTACGGGGAGGAGCGCTCTGCTCCACGTGACAGTTTCTCTCCTCCTCGCTGTGACACAGAGCAGCGCCCAGCGGGGAAGAGAGAAAGAACGGGTGCACCACTATTTCATCAGAAAATGCTTTTTTCGGCCGATATATTTCGGCGGCCGATATATCAGTGCATCCCTAATCTTTATGATTTGACTGTTACATACAGAATACACCGAAAATTGATAATAATCAATAATATTAACATTCCAAAGATCCTTGTAATTTTACCTTTCATTTTGAAAAAAATAATGGCAGCTGTTAAAATGAGCAAAAGGGAAATGGTAATGAACATAAAACATACATTATGCTTCTGTAAATGAATGCATATGGCTGCTGTTTACAAATGATTACCTGTACCAGCGCAATATTTTTAGATATAATTCATTTCTTTTTCCGGGAAGCATTTAAAACATATACAGCATTACATTGTTTTGTTTGTTCTACTAAAATATTGAAGAGATGATTGTAAATGTAATGCTTTTATCAAAGTAATACCAGCGGCCAGGGACAGTGGCTTTTAGTCATTAAGTGGTGATAGACTGTGGAAGAGAAGTCTGTTTTAGAAAGATGATTTAAAGTCAATGTGCACTGCTTTGGAAACTTGACTGATGGACAGGAGTGTCAACTAGTGCTGAAAGGAGGTAAGACTGATTTGTGCCAAAATTGATCTAAAGTGTATGTCATGGCAAACTTAAAAAATAAAACATATTTCATATATAGCTGCAATTTATGCACATTTCCCCATGTTTATCACCTTTACTACAATGGCAGTACAGAAAAATAACTGTTGATGAATCAGAAATACATTGAGGCGAAGTTATTGTAACTGGAGCAGGCAGAATCTGGAGCAGTTATGCATAGTAACCAATCAGCTTCTCCCTTCAGTTTGTTCAGTAAGGTTTGGAAAGTGAAAGACAGCAGCTGATTGGTTGACATGGACAACTGCTCCAGATTCTATCTGCTCCAGTTTTGATGAATTCCCCTCTTTGGGCTTCTACCTCCCTCTTTGACATGACAACACAGTGAAGGGAATTTATTAAAACTGGAACAGACAGAATCTGGGGCAGTTCCCCATAGTAGCCAATCCGCTTCTATCTATCAGAGCTTTAACTGAGCAAACTCAAGATAGCTGATTGATTGCCATAGGCAACTGCTCCAGATTCTGTACTGATAAATGTTTCCCAATGTATTTTTGTCCCCTTCTCATCTCCATAACTCCTCCTCATCTCCATAAGTCCTTCTCATCTCCATAACCCCTCCTCATCTCAATAACCCCTCCTCATTTCCATAACCCCTTCTCATCTCCATAACCCCTCCTCATTTCCATAACCCCTTCTCATCTCCATAACCCCTTCTCATCTCCATAACTCCTTCTCATCTCCATAACCCCTCCTCATCTCAATGACCCCTTCTCATTTCCATAACCCCTTCTCATGTCAATAACCCCTTCTCATCTCCATAACTCCTTCTCATCTCCATAACCCCTCCTCATTTCCATAACCCCTCCTCATCTCAATAACCCCTCCTCATTTCCATAACCCCTTCTCATCTCCATAACCCCTCCTCATTTCCATACCCCTTCTCATCTCCATAACCCCTCCTCATTTCCATAACCCCTTCTCATCTCCATAAGCCCTCCTCATTTCCATAACCCCTTCTCATCTCCATAACCTCCCTCATTTCCATAAACCATTCTCATCTCCATAACCCCTCCTCATTTCCATAACCCCTTCTCATCTCCATAACCCTTTCTCATCTCAATAACCCCTCCTCATTTCCATAACCCCTAGATTTGACTGTTACATACAGAATACACCGAAAATTGATAATAATCAATAATATTAACATTCCAAAGATCCTTGTAATTTTACCTTTCATTTTGAAAAAAATAATGGCAGCTGTTAAAATGAGCAAAAGGGAAATGGTAATGAACATAAAACATACATTATGCTTCTGTAAATGAATGCATATGGCTGCTGTTTACAAATGATTACCTGTACCAGCGCAATATTTTTAGATATAATTCATTTCTTTTTCCGGGAAGCATTTAAAACATATACAGCATTACATTGTTTTGTTTGTTCTACTAAAATATTGAAGAGATGATTGTAAATGTAATGCTTTTATCAAAGTAATACCAGCGGCCAGGGACAGTGGCTTTTAGTCATTAAGTGGTGATAGACTGTGGAAGAGAAGTCTGTTTTAGAAAGATGATTTAAAGTCAATGTGCACTGCTTTGGAAACTTGACTGATGGACAGGAGTGTCAACTAGTGCTGAAAGGAGGTAAGACTGATTTGTGCCAAAATTGATCTAAAGTGTATGTCATGGCAAACTTAAAAAATAAAACATATTTCATATATAGCTGCAATTTATGCACATTTCCCCATGTTTATCACCTTTACTACAATGGCAGTACAGAAAAATAACTGTTGATGAATCAGAAATACATTGAGGCGAAGTTATTGTAACTGGAGCAGGCAGAATCTGGAGCAGTTATGCATAGTAACCAATCAGCTTCTCCCTTCAGTTTGTTCAGTAAGGTTTGGAAAGTGAAAGACAGCAGCTGATTGGTTGACATGGACAACTGCTCCAGATTCTATCTGCTCCAGTTTTGATGAATTCCCCTCTTTGGGCTTCTACCTCCCTCTTTGACATGACAACACAGTGAAGGGAATTTATTAAAACTGGAACAGACAGAATCTGGGGCAGTTCCCCATAGTAGCCAATCCGCTTCTATCTATCAGAGCTTTAACTGAGCAAACTCAAGATAGCTGATTGATTGCCATAGGCAACTGCTCCAGATTCTGTACTGATAAATGTTTCCCAATGTATTTTTGTCCCCTTCTCATCTCCATAACTCCTCCTCATCTCCATAAGTCCTTCTCATCTCCATAACCCCTCCTCATCTCAATAACCCCTCCTCATTTCCATAACCCCTTCTCATCTCCATAACCCCTCCTCATTTCCATAACCCCTTCTCATCTCCATAACCCCTTCTCATCTCCATAACTCCTTCTCATCTCCATAACCCCTCCGCATCTCAATGACCCCTTCTCATTTCCATAACCCCTTCTCATGTCAATAACCCCTTCTCATCTCCATAACTCCTTCTCATCTCCATAACCCCTCCTCATCTCAATGACCCCTTCTCATTTCCATAACCCCTTCTCATGTCAATAACCCCTTCTCATCTCCATAACTCCTTCTCATCTCCATA
>NW_017306730.1:1103879-1141356 GCF_000935625.1 Nanorana parkeri
GTTACTGCACGTGTGCTCCGGTCGCCATCTTGGACACGCCCTTCTTTTCGGTTTTTACATTTCTATGTTGGTGCACCTCTACTGAATATATAAAGTTTTTGCTATTTTTCTTACCTAGTAGAATGGAAATCCAGTTATATGATGGCCACAGCATGATTATGCCTTCTTCAGTGCGTTTGTGATGCATTTTCATGCATCATGCATTGTTCTTTTGGCCAATAAGTATAAAGCTATACTCTCCAAGTCATCAGCACTCCCTCCAGCCCCTCTCCTCCTCCAACCTCTTTCATCTGATCAAAGGAGCTGTCTGGAAAATTATCGGCCGAATGGAGCTAGCAGCTAATGGCGGCAGCTGTCCCCCATCAACGCTCGCAAGCGTTGATGGAGGAATCTGTGCTATTTTTTTTTCTTCAGCCCGCAGTTTGAGCGAAAAAAATAGAACCGTGCATACAGCTTTAGGCTTCTTCATACAGATGCTGCCGGCCTCCTTACCTTACTATACAGTATATATATATATATATAGTAAGGCATATATTGCCAAATGTATTCGGACACCCCTCCAAATCATTGGATTCAGGTGTTCCAATCACCTCCATGGCCACAGGTGTATACAATCAAGCACCTAGGTGTGCAGACGCTTCTACAAACATTTGTGAAAGAATGGGTCGCTCTCAGGAGCTCAATGAATTCAAGCATGGTACCGTGATAGGTTGCCACCTGTTCACAAGTCCATCCGTGAAATTTCCTTGCTACTAAATATTCCACGGTCAACTGTTGGTGGTATTATAACAAAGTGGAAGCAACTGGGAACAACAGAAAACCAGCCACAAAGTGGTAGGCCACGTAAAATGACACAGCGGGGTCAGCGCATGCTGAAGTGCACAGTGCGCAGAAGTCGCCAACTGTCTGCAGAGTCAATAGCTACAGACCTCCAAACTTCGTGTGGCCTTCAGATTGGCACAACAACGGTGCATAGAGAGCTTCATGGAATGGGTTTCCATGGCCGAGCAGCTGCATCCAAGCCTTACATCACCAAGTGCAATGCAAAGCGTCGGATGCAGTGGTGTACAGCACGCCGCCACTGGACTCTAGAGAGATGGAGACGTGTTCTCTGGAGTGACGAATCGCGCTTCTCTGTCTGGCAATTTGATGGACGTGTCTGGGTTTGGTGGTTGCCAGGAGAACGGTACTTGCCTGACTGCATTGTGCCAAGTGTAAAGTTTGGTGGAGGGGGATTATGGTGCGGGGTTGTTTTACAGGGGTTGGGCTTGGCCCCTTAGTTCCAGTGAAGGGAACTCTTAAGACATCAGCATACCAAGACATTTTGGACGATTTCATGCTCCAACTTTGTGGGAACAGTTTGGGGATGGCCCCTTCCTGTTCCAACATGACTGCGCTCCAGTGCACAAAGCAAGGTCCATAAAGACATGGATGAGCGAGTTTGGGGTGGGGGAACTTGACTGGTCTGTACAGAGTCCTGACCTCAACCCGATAGAACTCTCTGGGATGAATTAGAGCGGAGACTGCGAGCCTGGCCTTCTCGTCCAACATCAGTACCTGACCTCACAAATGCTCTTCTGAAAGAATGGTCCAACATTCCCATAGACACACTCCTAAATCTTGTGGATGCCTTCCCAGAAGAGTTGAAGCTGTTATAGCTGCAAAGGGGGGGGCAACTCAATATTGAACCCAACGGACTAAGACTGGGATGCCATTAAAGTTCATGTGCGTGTAAAGGCAGGCGTCCCAATACTTTTGGCAATATAGTGTATAAATATATATATAAACACATACATACTAACAGGCTTTGGCCTTCTGCACAAACATTTTAAGGTTAAAAGTCAACATTGAATGAATTGAATATGAAATGTAGGGGACATTTAGAGGTCACGTAGTGAGAATGAGCACAATGTTTTCTGTCTGGAATTCTATTGATTTTCCATTACTTTTCAAGGGTCTAACTGTGATAAAAAGTGACCTCTTCTAATCTGGAATGTAGCAGTATTTGCAAAATGATAAGGAACACATGAGTATTGCTCTTATTTTGCCTGTTTTTTATTTATGTACCTCCCCCACCAGATATACTTTAGTTCAACATAGAAATCATTTGGTGTAAGTATAGCATGTGAGCTAGGGTTGCCACCTTTTCTTACAGCGAAACCCGAACACGCACGGAATTTTTTTGGGGAGATTGAGCTTATTTATATGTAAATAGCGTCACCCATTCATATGTAAATATCACAGTCGATACTATTTTTAGTGGGGGGCCAGTAGCCCCTATCTTAATGTTGGTTGCCCCTGTCTGTCTGACATCTTATGTCCGGGTTTTACCTGCCATGAAACCAACTCTGACACAGCATTCCAAATCCGGACTGTCCGGGTGAATCCTAATGTGAGCCAGTGTCGTATACTAGTTTAATGAAACTATAGCCTAGGGCCACACGGGTGCTAATGTATGATTATGCCTTCTTCAGTGCTTTTGTGATGCATTTTCATGCTCCATGCATTGTTCTTTTGGCCAATGATAGGCAATATATGCTGTAAGATCATTAGGCATCATCTTTCTTTGAGAAGACCTTAATCATAAAAGTGCATATAAATGTGTTTTTCTTGTGCTCCTATTGAAGTCTATGGGGCCAAATTGCACTGTGTAGCACCAAAAGAAGCACCAGCAGCTTTCCACAAATCGTACCGCACCATGTTGCATTGATGTGAACAGGCATTATTAAGAATAATTTGATTTCCGCTGTCGTGCTGCTATGTGTAACCTAACATAGTGTGGCAAGAGCTGCAACAGCCTCTACTCTGTGTTAGAGGCTTGAGCTCTGTGGAGGATTCGGACCAATGGCAAAGCGCCATTGGTCCAAGCTGTCCAATCAAAAAGAAGAAAAAAAACCCACTGAGGACATTGCTCTCGATGCCTCACCAGTGACGAGTAAGTGAGTGACAGGGAGGCTCCTCCCTGTCTTCTTCACACATAGCTTGGTGACCGGGTTGGGGGGCGGGGCGTCAGCAGGCTGGTAACAGGATGGGCTTTGGCGGGTTGGGGCAGGCATGGAGAATGTAATAATGGCATCCATTAGAGGCCCATTTTCATGGGAATGTGGGGACTATTATTGTTTTTTTTTGTGTGCTTTTTCCATAGTTATCTATTACAGTTACTGGCCCTTTAAGAAACTTTAACGGACGTTTTATCGGCGGGAAAATACTTTTTTGGCGGGAAAACATTGCCGCGAGGACTTCTAGAAACTTCCACAGTCACCCTATATAAGGAGGTGCTCCAAGTAATCATCATCAGTTGGAATCCTGATTTTCAAGCTCCCTAGCCCCCCCTCCCTAGTCGCTGTGTTTTATGTGGTTTGTCACCTCATACGAGGGGGACTATTCCCTTAACTGATGTATTGCTCGAGTTACAATAACTGGGAAATTTGGTTGGTTTTAACAATTTAATGGTTGATTGATTCTAGTTGGTTATTAAAGATTAAACTAATTATTTATTCCAATAAAATGCCGCGGCCAATTAATGCCAATACAAATAACATAGCGTGTTTGTTGTTATTTATTTAAAGTATTAAGTTAGTGTAAGCATATGTCACCTACAGTCCCATGCCTCACATAGCACTGAAGGTACCTTGGGCTATGCGGGGTCTATAGTGGGCTCTGCAGCAGTGAGCGGCGGAGTGATCTCTTCCTTGGCTCTGACATCATAGCCAGCAGGAGCAGAGCTGAAGAGGAGACAGAGACAGTGCAAGCATGGGACCATGTTCTGGAGGTAGGTTGGGGCTATTTGGGGGGGCCCTATACAAAATTATTCTATGGGGCCCTGTGATTTCTAGTTACGCCCATGGGCATTATCTAGCAATGCAGGTAAAAAATAATTGTGTAGTGGGGTTTTTGTAAAAAGGAGATCTAATTGCGTGATCTGGGCAAACTGCAGCTCTTCCTTGTGATATTTTACATGTGTATAGCATCTAGAATGGCCTTTTCTTTGTACTGGTATACTGCACTGTGTGGTTGATGCTACATTGTAAAGTTTAGCTTTGTTACTGTTGGTGCATTTTTACTGATGATAAATAAAGCTGCAGCAGGACTAAGCTTGTGGCACTGCTGAGTCAGCATCACTGGTCAATAGGTAAAAAAACGGCACACGCAAGGAAATCCGTCCATCCAGTACTTTATTTGCAAATAAAATACAGAATGGACCAGGGGCGTAACTAGAAATCCCAGGGCCCCATAGCAAAATTTCGTATGGGGCCCTGTGATTTTTAGTTAAGCCCACCTGATAACCCAAACAGCCCACCTGGGGTGACCCTGCCGTAAAGGTTGTATAGTGTATGATCCCCTATATAAGAGCAAACCTGAACACCCTTACACTAATCAGGCAGTGTCCTGTACCACAGAGTTGGTGGTAGATGTAAAGGTGGCCATACACTCTACAACCATCGCAAGACCTTAGTCTTGCGATGGTTGTAAAGTAATAAAAAAAACGTACGATCTGCCCATCTTGGACAGGCAGATCGTACTCTCGATCATCGCAAGCCCGCCCCCCTGAGGGGCGAGCTTCCGATGACCGCAATGCTGAACGGGCAGTGTGCGCGTGCGCACACCGGCCCGTTCGGCATTTGTCTCCCGAGCACCGTTCAAACCAGCCGAAAATCGTACGATTTTCGGCTGGTTTTCTAGCGTGCTCCTTAGACAAAAGACGTGCGACCGTACAGTAGAAACGGTCGCACGTCTTCGTTCACACTGCTCGATTCTCGTACGATCGCGGGATTTCCCGCGATTCTCGTACGAGAATCGAGCAGTGTATGGGCACCTTAAAGGAGATTGTATAGTGTATGATCCCTTATATGAGAGCAAACCTGAACGCCCTTTCACTAATCAGGCAGTGGTAGATGTAAAGGAGGTTGTATAGTGTATGATCCCTTATATGAGAGCCCTTTCACTAATCAGGCAGTGGTAGATGTAAAGGAGGTTGTATAGTGTATGATCCCCTATAGCTAGGCTTGTGACTGGAAACATCAGTGAAGAGCCAGCCTTGTAGTGAATGTAGGGGGCACACTCTCTTCCTATACACTGTGAAATCTTAGAGCTGTGTGTGTGTAGCAGGAGAGGGTTTTGGCAGCACAGCTCTGCTGGCACAGCGATCAGCAGTCACATCTATAACACAACAAGGCGATTGTACGGATGATGTTCAGTAGAATTCATTTCAGCTGCCCACACTCCGCTGTGCGCTCCTCCTGCTGACTGCAGGCACTGTGTGTGTGTTGTGTGTGTGCTGTGTTGTGTGTGTGTGTGTCTTTCTCTCTCTCTCTCCGGTGGCTGGGGAGGGCACACACTGCAATCAGGGCAGAGCACTCCGTGAATATTAACCCGCACACACAGGAGCTGACAGTGATCACCGTCCATTCACTGTACACGGGGCGATGACATGAGCCCGGAGCTCGGACACTCAGACATGTAAGTACATCGGAGGGGGGACTGTACAATGGAGTATAGAGGTCTCCCTGTATGACTAGGACTGTACTCTGTTTATGACGACAGTGAGGGGTCATTCTGGGGCTCTCCAGGAATAAGGACCGGGGCTGTCTCATGTTTAGGGACCAGGGTTCTCCCATGTTTAGAGACCGAGCTGTCTCATGTTTAGGGACCAGGGTTCTCCCATGTTTAGAGACCGGGCTGTCTCATGTTTAGGGACCAGGGTTCTCCCATGTTTAGAGACAGGGGCTGTCTCATGTTTAGGGACCAGGGTTCTCCCATGTTTAGAGACCGGGGCTGTCTCATGTTTAGGGACCAGGGTTCTCCCATGTTTAGAGACAGGGGCTGTCTCACGCGTGGTTAGTGACCAGGGTTCTCCCATGGTTAGAGACCGGGGCTGTCTCATGTTTAGGGACTGGGATTCTCCCATGTTTAGAGACTGAGGCTGTCTCATGTTTAGGGACTGGGATTCTCCCATGTTTAGAGACTGAGGCTGTCTCATGTTTAGGGACTGGGATTCTCCCATGTTTAGAGACTGAGGCTGTCTCATGTTAAGGGACCAGGGTTCTCCCATGTTTACAGACGTGGGCTGTCCCATGTTTACGGACCGTGGTTGTCCCATGTTTAGAGACTGGGGCTGTCCCATGTTAAGGGACTGGGATTCTCCCATGTTTAGGGACCAGGGTTCTCCCATGTTTAGAGACCGGGGCTGTCCCATGTTTAGGGACCAGGGTTCTCCCATGTTTAGAGACTGAGGCTGTCTCATGTTTAGGGACCGGGGCTGTCTCATGTTTATGGACCAGGGTTCTCCCATGTTTAGAGACTGGGGCTGTCTCATGTTTAGGGACCGGGGCTGTCTCATGTTTATGGACCAGGGTTCTCCCATGTTTAGAGACTGGGGCTGTCCCATGTTTAGGGACTGGGGCTGTCCCATGTTTAGGGACTGGGGCTGTTCCATATTTACGGACCAGGGTTCTCCCATGTTTAGGGACCGGGGTTGTCCCATGTTTAGGGACTGGGGCTGTCCCATGTTTACGGACCGGGGTTGTCCCATGTTTAGGGACCGGGGTTGTCCCATGTTTAGGGACCGGGGCTGTCCCATGTTTAGGGACCCAGGATCTCTCATGTTTAGGGACCGGGGCTGTCCCATGTTTAGGGACCGGGGCTGTCCCATGTTTAGGGACCGGGGCTGTCCCATGTTCAGGGACCGGGCGTGTGAACATTTCCATGCAATGCTGGAACATTTGTATTTGTATGTTTCTGTACTAGGAGAGGAGATGGTGGTTTTTCAGGCATTTTTGAGGCACTTCCATTGAACCCCATGGGGCTAAAATGCCCAATTCTGCCCAGAATTTGCTCACGTACACTTTTTTTTTTTTTTAAAGGGAATAAAAACTTTATTTTTGTTTTACAACATATCAAAAATACAAACACATGACAGGAAGCATTCAGGGGACATGACCATTGCTAACATATAATCACTCCATCCATTACAGTAGATCATATCTCGCCATGGCCCTCCATAACAAGTGACCAGCTCTAGGAGTGACACACATATTAGGAGCCCCTCATGAACCTTTTTGAGCCCCTCAATACATGTGCAGGCACATTCGTAAACATGGGATTTTGGAGCTTTGAGTTTCGAGCTATAAAACGTTCTGGTGTGAATCAAGGCTAAAGAAGACATTTCCTGTCATGTGGAAGAAAATGTATATGAGAAAAATGTGGTTCAAAGTAAAAGTCTAGAAATAGGGTTTATTACACATATTATTTAAAGAAGGTAAACACCCTAATAATATATAAAGCGCCATGAACTGGTCTGACCAGCTGGAAAGGTTCAATCATCATCCGATTTGCTACGAAGGCACCAAGTTCTCTTTATAGATGAGAACAGGACAGCAGCAATAAAGGTGTCAGTGATTATAATGTGTGACTTTATAAAGCCTTCACTTGGCACATTCAACTTTATGAAAGAGGAAACCAGAGGAAAAAGTTTGTCAGAGATGATGAACTGTGCTGTATACAGGTCTGTAGGTGGAACTGTGCTGTATACCGGTCTGTAGGTGGAACTGTGCTGTATACAGGTCTGTAGGTGGAACTGTGCTGTATACAGGTCTGTAGGTGGAACTGTGCTGTATACAGGTCTGTAGGTGGAACTGTGCTGTATACCGGTCTGTAGGTGGAACTGTGCTGTATACAGGTCTGTAGGTGGAACTGTGCCGTATACTGGTCTATAGGTAGAAGTGCAACATATACTGGCCTGTAGGTGGTCATGTGGCATATACAGGCCTGTAGGTGGACGTGTGGCATATACAGGCCTGTAGGTGGACGCGTGGCATATACAGGCCTGTAGGTGGACGTGTGGCATATACAGCCCTGGAGGTAGATGCGTGGCATATACAGGCCTGTAGGTGGACGCGAGGCATATACAGCCCTGGAGGTAGATGCGTGGCATGTACAGCCCTGTAGGTGGACGTGTGGCATATACAGGCCTGTGTGGAATATACAGGCCTGTAGGTGGACGTGTGGCGTACATAGGCCCGTATTTAGAAATGACGATGACACCGGCATCACTGATGATTGGACATGGTATAACATTCTTAGTTAGTGGCTAGTACATTCATCTGCAGTGAGACTTTGGAGCCCATTCACATTATCACATTGCAGTGACATGCAGCAATACATTACTGTGCAGTGACATGCAGCAATACATTACTGTGCAGTGACATGCAGCAATACATTACTGTGCAGTGACATGCAGCAATACATTACTGTGCAGTGACATGCAGCAATACATTACTGTGCAGTGACATGCTGCAATACATTACTGTGCAGTGAGGTTCAGTACCAATTGAATGGCACTCTGATGCACCTAGGAAGCATATCACACTTGTGTTGTTGCGCACCACATTGCACACATCTTAAACATCTTTGCATTGTGGCACATTTCACTGTATTAACCTGAAATCGCCTTAATAAATGAATCTGAATATGTACTCTCTACTATATTTTATATTCATTGATATGTGGTACACTTATGCTGAGACACATCAGTTTAGTGTAGTTTTAAATAGAACTTGCTTACTCCTATCACAGTAGCATGGAAGGAGGGAGGTAGGGGGAATACATTAAAGGAAACCTGTACTCGGAAATGTACTCTGTACATGTATATGGATGTGCCCCGCAATCTCCTCTTTTTGGAGTCTTTTTGTGCTCCTTGGCACGTTGCCCTAAACCAAGCACCCCAGTAAAATGCCTCTTTGGTTTGTTGGATGTGGCTGCGTTACAGGAAACCCTATTTATGACCCCTGAGGTGATTGGCCTTAAATGGATGCAGCCATCAGCTCCCACATTAACACAATGGGTATCCCTGGTTATCCAAGCATTCCATATGAAAACATATACAGTATACTGTATATGATCACAGAAACTGCTCCTGAAAGTTCCAGAAGCTCGGGGAGGAATGTCTCTCTCTCCTCTCTCTGACCTGAGACAATACATCTTCAGAACGTTGTATCCTTAGCACTATTCCTTACTATTGTCCTTTTACCTCAGGTATTTATCATTTGCTCTACCCTCTAGGTATATGTGAATTCTCTTGCTTAGCCCAACAAAAGATGACAGACTCTAACTGTATTGGTTTTGTATTATTTGATTGACAATCATTGAATCACCGCTTTGTTGTATTAGCTGCGAACATGTCTGAATTCAATAAACAGAGTTAAAAAAAAGAAAACCTAGAAATATGTAGTCTGCCATTGCTGACCTCCTGGAAATACTAGTTGTCACTGTAATAGGCACTCAGCACATGTAGTCACAGTGAAGTCAGAACACATGATGCGTGAAGCATGTAAGAGCCAGGCAATAAGCTTTTTCCCAATCTGGAGTCAGCATTGACAATCTCCTTATCGTCCCCTTTGCTGGTGTCCATTACAGGTGCTTGTGGCTTGTTTTGGAGCACATCACTCTCCAGCATGCTTATGTGGCATTGGGAGACCTCCATGTAAAGCAGAATTGATGTAGCTCAGTGTGGATAAGTCACTCTGTAGCTGTGGCTAGGACCGTGTCAAACATATGCATGCCAACAGTTCGGAGACATAGGAAAAATGTAGCTTGTGAAATCCCAAATGACTGCCATCATGTGGAAACTCGTAGGCATAGGGGGGGGGGCGGCTGGTCCAGCAGGTGTGATATGACCATTCTCCAGCAACTCTGCTGTCACATCATTCTATTAATAAGAACACTGGATGGCAAAGCGTTCCGATTCATGTGAATGGAAAATGGAGGATTGGAGAAGATCAGTGACACTGGAAGATGTTGGAGTGATACAAGCTGTGTCTCGCAAGAACCTCCATTCATTATGGAAATGAAGAGAGTTCTGTAGACAGCCAATGACAGCAGTCTTATTCAGAGCATGATTGCTGGTGCGAAGAAGACAGGTCTTAAAGCCTGGGCAAGGTAATCCCTTAACTGAGGTGCCTAACTATATTTGGTTGATAGAAAAACACCAACCACCCCCTGTGCTAGGCACCCTCCAGTGCCATCTTGATAACTACTCCAATTTCTGCTGTTCCTCCATGAAGGGCCAATAGGCAGACCCCAGTGCTGTCACATGGGAAGGCTGCATGCCATTCAGTGTGCAATTGTCAGCAATTCTAGACATTGCCGACAATTAAAGACAAAATGGCAGGCATTGTGCCCTAATGTGACAGTAGTGGGGTCCAGCTGCTGGCCACAGAGACCCTATGTTGTGCATTGGGGAGAAACAGGTGGCATGCCACTCGCTCCTTCATGATTGGATTATTGATATCAGTACACATAGACAATGAAGGGTGTCTAGCACACTGTAGGGACAATGGGTTGAGGATTTGTCTTCAGAAAGGTGTACTTCAATTTGAAATACTTTGAATGTAAGGCAAGTGTCTGCAGGAAGTGACCTCTTATACAAGCTGAAGCCCATGTGAGCTAACAGATAACCCTGACAATTATTCATTTGTCTATAATTCCACAAAGATAAGCATGATGAAGATTAGATTGAGGAGTGTCTGCTCAGCGTATAGACATGCATGCCAGGCAATATGCACCGAGTGACAAATAGGAAGGCATTGGAGGCAGAGGAATCATTCCAAGCTTAACGTTTGCAGGAAGTCATGAATTGCATGTAAGCTTAGCTGTCCTTACTTCTGGCTCTACTGATCATTTTAAATCTTTCTTTTTTTTTTTCATTATTTGTTAAGTTTGATCTACCCTGGCTTACTTCAAACACAGAACCTTGTGTCGCTGTTTGTTTTATCGGCTTCGTTATCTATTTATTCAAACTGCTCAAATATAATGAGTAAATAAGAATTCTATTTGTTTAAGGTCAATTGGGATTCTATCACTTGGGAAAGAGGACAATGAAGATCATTCAAGCCTGGTCTCTTTTTACCTTGGCTATAGAGCTAATGAACCTCACACACAAGAAAATCCAGGTCTCAAGGTCTACCAAGCCTTAGTTTTGGGTCATGTCGAGGTAGTGGTGTATGAATATTCTGACTGGGTAAGTATTTCGTAATACAAGTTGGCCTGCATTCATTACTCATTAATGTGTTTAAGTCCCTGGGTACAAGTGCAGAAATCGTAAAGCTTAATACCTATGCACTGAATGTAATTTCATAATGACCTAACCTTTATAAAGCTTCCTACTTCATGTTTGCATATCTTGCTTGACGTCCTGGAAGCATACCTCCTAACTTTCTGAGATGAGAAAGAGGGTGTCAGGGTTCCGTGCACAGGTGTCTCCACACCATATGCAGGTAACCACACGGGAAGACCAAACACGTATGACCACACAGGACAAAGCAGAATGTATGATATACAGTTTATTTGTAAACGGCACAACCAGAAAAAACAAACAAAAAGCAAACCTAAATAAGGAGCGTGACCCCAACCAAATATAATCCCAGACACCTATAACATATGACAGGAGCAGAAATAGCAATAAACAAGTAACAGGGTTCAGGACTGCAAACGGTGCAGGACTGATAACAGGACTCCCAGGAAACAGGACTGCAAACAGGGTTCAGGACTGGTAACAGGGCTCCCAGGAAACAGGACTGCAAACAGGGTTCAGGACTGGTAACAGGACTCACAGGAAACAATACTGAGCCATCGTCCTGACTGCAGGGAGGGTTTAAATACCCTCCCAGGAAGCACCAGGTGATGGCTAAGTGCTGGGAGACACCCGCAGATGAGCACTGGAGCTGCAGGTTCCAGCGCCACTCAATGGTGGTCTGGTACCTAACAGTTCCTGGCTGCCTGGAGACACCTGTAGGTGAGCACAGGAACTGCAGGGCTTAGCTCCAGCGCCACCTGGAGGTGTTCTGGATCCTAACAGAGGGACACCTTCTAGCGCAGCGGTGGCGAACCTATGGCACGCGTGCCAGAGTGGGCACGTGGGGCCCCCTCTGCTGGCACGCGAGCCCAGGTCCGCATTACCAAAGGGACGCAGCGATAGCGGTCCCAGTCCAATTAACTTTGTTATGCAGTAGTTCCCTCTCTCCCCCGCTGAACTTAGCCCGTACAGATCACCTCAGAACTGCAGAGCCCCCTGAGAGTATTCAGGTCTAATTGAAGGGTTGGCACTTTGAGATACATAAGTTGGTTTAGTGATCCAGTTTGGGCACTCCGGCTCAAAAAGGTTCGCCATCACTGTTCTAGCGCAATGTATTCATGCAATGGACACATCCCTGCCATGTCCCCAGCTATGTGGACCTTTAAGAATCTTTTATGCCAAAAATGATTGATTAAACCCTGAAGTGTTTTCTTTCACCATTACTTTTCCTTTATACTGGCTTTTTTTTTTTAAATAGCAAACAATATAATTAAGTGCATAAGCTTTAATTGCATAATAACACTTGGTAGATAAATAATGTCATTTCACTATGAACCTTATTTGTTATTCATGTTTTTGAAGGACACATTTGACAATGACTCACGGGAATCTCAGAACAGGCTACAAGAAACAGATATTGTTGTAATCAAATTCTCCGTCAATGACAAGGCTTCTTTTCTGAATATAAAGAATAATTTTGTGCCAGTGGTAAAACAAATCTACCGCCACAGCTTTGTTCCAATTATGGTGCTGGCCATTGGTACTAGACATAATGGTGAGTAGTGCAGCTTCTTATTGTAATTTATTGCATGAAATATACTTGAGTTATTACTAGTAACCTATGCTGTGTTTCCTAGGCTGCACATGGACTTTAGTGGATGCTGAGATATTCAGACATGATTCAGTAGGGCAAAACAACTTTTAAAGGGAGCAGAGAATTCCATAAACTTGCAAATTCAGTTTCTCATTGTAAGGACTCCTACAATAGCCCATTCTCAAGAGTGATGTATCCCATCACTGTATCACAGATGTAGCCAGGGCCCATGTAACTCCTGGGTAAACGAATATGTGCCACCACGTACATGCTGTGGATTTGATTATTCCTTGGCATAGAAACTTGAAGATAGTAGAAAATCACAGGTTTTACTTTTTTCACTTAAATGTGTTATTATAAGCTGGTTTGCAGATTAGTTTCTCCCCACGGCTGCAACAACTAATCAATTAGATCGATTTTAATCGATAATGAGAATCGCTGGCAATGATTCTCATCATCAGTTAGTTGATTTTCGATTAGTTGCCGCCGCTCTGCTCCTCCGTTCTCCTCCCCGCTGGTGCTGGCTGTGTCCCTTTCAATTCCCACTGCTCTCCCTGCCTGTATCGGCAGAGGCAGCGGGGACACAGACCATTGCAGCCAGCACCTGCGGGGAGAAGAGATGGAATGTTCCTCAGCGCCCTCACATCTATACAGTTGTATAGAACATGATGACATAAGGATTCTTAGACCACTGCAGTGGCTGGGGAGAGAGGCTCTAGGGATCAGTCTAAGAACAAGGCGACTCGAATGATCGGATTAGTATAACTTCTTTTTTTAGCACCTAGACACTAACGAGCAGTTAACCCTTGCAATGTGAAGTAGCCCCACTGCAAGGGTTAATAACATTTTTCTTTAAAAGAAATAACACCTGAAAGAATGCTGTGATGCCTGAGAATTGAACGCTTGACAGAGCAGTAATTTATTTGTGTGTTAGCTCTGTAATGAGGTGCATGATCAAGAAAAACTGCTTACCAGTGTCAAGAGACTCATGTATTGCTTTATACACAATGATGGTTGGATTTTATAAATCAGGATGGCTCCAAATGCCACTGACTGCACAGACTAAACTATGGGGTAAATTCATCTGGATCGTAGCCGTACAGCATGTTCGGCCGACCCGAAGCCACTCGAAGCAAGCCGATGTACGGCTGAAGTCAGCCGTACCAGCCTGAAGTGAATAGCCGAACAGTGTTCGGCTCACTTCACTTCAGATCGGTCATTCACTCGACTGCCCTCGGCAGCTTGGTGAATAGACCCCTATGTAAGTGTCTATCACAGAATCATTGATCAGGCAGCAAAGCCCATTGTCTGATGTATTTTTCTTATTAATAATTGATCCACAAGTGTGAATGTGGTATTGATTTCACATAGCAGGAAATAACTTATTCAGAGGACTATGACTTTTCTCCGGATATTATATGGCAGGCACATAAGAAGCGGTTGTACCCCGCTTGTGTTTGAGGAGGAGCTCTAATTAATAATTGAATCACTTTATAGTGTGTGCTTTATGAGATATCTTGGCTGAAACAGCAGGTACCTGTGAGTTGCTTGGAAATAGTATAGGACAATGTTGTGTTGTAAGAGCGTAATGTTGAGGGAGAAGAATTATATACTAACATTCTTAATTGAACACTAATAAAATCTACTGGGAAATCAACACTTTCAGGAGAGTCGATCTGCTGTGTCGCCTACGGAAATCACTGGGTTCTCCCATCAACCTCCCATCATTACTATGTCCAGCAGTGATGTGGAGGTCCATAGGACAAACCAGTACACAGGAGATCAACACTCCCAAATGTGTTGGTTTCCCAGCAGATTTCTGGGGATGATTCCTCAGCAATAACAGCTCAAGCGGTAGGATTGGTCGGTAGCTATTCTGTTTTTCTGCAGGTATGTCTTATTGGGGAAATGTATTTCACAGGGTCCTTATTTAAGTTTCCTATGGTGGATGTGGCCATCAGTATTATTAATTTCTAACTAAAGAAAGATGGAGGTGAAAATGCTTTGCAAAAAATTAATATTATTTAGGGCTCATCTTATTGGATATTGTTTTTCATGTGCTTGACATGCATTTGGGACACAAGTCAAACACAGGTCAGCAAGATCCCACTGACTGTAATTGAGCACCTGTTTCACCTGTTTTGCGTTGCGTGTGTTTTTTGAATGCAACATTTCCTATTGAGGTGTGTTTGAACTGAAAGCAAAGTAGGTTAAACACAGCCTGTTCAAAACCAGAGTTTGCCATTCAAATGTATGCAGTTGCATTTCAATAGTAAATGCAAGGTTTGGCAAAAGAATGCCCATCAACGTGAGCCACCCTGTAATAAACCTTCAAATTGGCAACAAATATACTTTTATAATGTTGTGGCATATTTTAATATCAAGTGTAGTGTATGAGGCAACATAAAAACCTGAAATTCTTTGGGCCAAAGTGTAAAGGAAGTTAATATTTAGCTTCGTATCTTTCTCAGCTGTAAACCAAGTCAGCAGCTGGTCTGAAAAATATTATTGGAATATAGATTACCAATTTATCTCACAGGTATAGAAAGAGGAAGCAGATTAAGTTCATATGCAATCCTGGATTTGTTAAACAAGAATGTATGGGTAGAGTTTTGTCCTTTTATGTTGCATGAAGTCTGGAAACATTCCAATTACATCATCAATACTTCTAGATGTATAGCTATCGAGAGAGGCTTATAGATGTACAGCTATCCATAGAGGCTTGAACACTCCTTCTCCCAACAGGCACATACCTGCTCTGAGATTTCATGTCTGAGTTTTCAATTCTTAGGTGTAGCCATGTACTACCACGTCCATACTATTGAACAAAATAGATTCCAATTTAGCCAGCTATTATACATTTTTTTTGTACATGTCAGAGAATTGATCAATCAAAATCTTACATATTATGGCCAGGTTTTGTGATCCCCTGGTTTTGACAGGCATCCTAAAAAGGAGCAATCTTCTTATAGAGCAATGACCTTATGCAGGATGACAAGTGTGAGTATCGAGTCAGTCAATACCATTTATTTTTCAGATGGTCCATTCTGTACTTGTCCTATGTGCTCCTCAGACAGAGAGATTTCTGTCACTGCTAATGAAGGACTTCAGCTCGCCAAGGACATAGGAGCAACCTATCTGGAACTGCTGGCTCTGAATTACTTTTATGTAGTGAAATACTTTGGCGGAATGGTAAGTACATAGAAGGTACAATTATGCCATTAATATCCTGCTGACGCTTTGCGTTTGCTGCTTGAACATTTTATCCTTAGTATAACAAGCTGGTATCACTCAAAGTCTGTAGAATAAATATGCATAAAAAGATAATTTAAAAAAAGCTAGGTAAAAGGGAGTGATAATGTACTCCTTGGGATTCGATCTTTATTTTAAGCTCTTTTATCTTAATCTCCACTAAGTCCAATTTACGTCTCTTTCTAGCTATTAGGAGCTGTAGGAGTTTTTCCTCACAATGGTGAAGAAATCTCAACCATTCTAGATGTGACTCCTGATCTTTAAGTCCATCGTTTGGTGGGATATCCCAACGGAGACTTCTGGGAACTATACCGTCTACTAGGTAGCGTTCATGAGTGGTAATGTCCCACCAAAGGATCAATTGTTTTTCTAACAACCATTTGAGTGACTTTAGATCCTGTTCAATAGTGGTGTTAATTAATTTTTCGAAGCTAAACACTTCCTCAAGGTTAATGGATCTAGTTTGGAGAAAATTATATATTTATATTATAATGTATAAATGGCAGTACTCAGGAGCAACTAACCGGATTCCATTTTAATGTAGTCAGATCAGTTAAGTGATTCTTACCATTGCTATCATTCGTTACTCTCTTTTGCTGCTACAAAACTAATACACTTGTCTTTAAAGTTGGAATTTGAAAGTGGTGAAGTTTTGTTTAAACCTCCCCTGAGCTGGGAACCAGCAGCTGGTCAGAGTTTTAATCTTATGCTAAAGCATTCTCCTACAGCTGGCCATACACTAGTAGATTTTCGAACAAACTTTCATACCAGAACATTTGATAATTGCCATCAGAGACTTGACGAATGCCGTTCAAAATATTGTTTAATTTTAGTATTTCATTTTAGAAATGAATGGAGTTTCTCAAACAAAAAGCATGTTCACTGATAGAACTTAATTTGTTCAAGAAATATCTTCCGTTCTGCTCCTTCGATTGATCGGTCAAATTGATTGCTGATCTGACCCCATTAACTATTAGAAAATTGAACAATTTGAAAACTAATTTTTTCAAACTAAATTTTACTGGTGTTTGTCCCTTTTTACAACAACTTTACCTGAGCAATATCCTAAGACCAGAGCTTAACTCGTATCCCCTAAAGTGTGCCTTTAACAGGTTTCTGCTATCTACTTATCCTCCAATCATGTTGTGACTGTAAGTCTCCCCATTTCCTGTAGTAGTATGCAGAAATTTGTGCATGTATTCCTCTATTGGACAAGATCAGCTGTATGATAAACCAGAAAGAGGGGTGGAACCCAAACCAATTATTGTTGGTCTGGTGGCATCCACTTTAATATTTAGAAAAGAGGAAATAATTGGGACTTTGTATCCAGCACGTGTAACATTAAGGGCTTTTTCACATGTGCGTCGAGAATTTACCCCACGATCAAGGCTCATTAACGCTCCTATAGCGTTAACCAGGCATTCGGCAGGCATTTGCAAGGCATTAGGGAGGCATCAAAAACGCTTAGAAAATGCCCTGCCCCAAAAAATAATGATAAAATAATAAACAAAAAAAATGTAAAAAAACAGGTCCCCCTCCCGATCCATACCAGACCCTTTAGGTTTGTTTAGAAAGTTAGGAGGGACTCCTGACTTAAAAATAAAAGTGAGTGGGGTTCCTCCCAAAAGTCGTACCAGGCCCTTTAGATCTGGTGGGAATTTAAAGGGGGAACCCCGCCCCCATAAACCGGAAAAAAAGAATGTGGGATCCCCTCTAAAATTTCTACCAGACCCTTGATCTGAACTGGAAGGGTGCTTTTCCATGGTGCCCCCTGGAAAAGCACCTTGTCCCCGTGCCGATGGGGACAAGGGACTCTTCCCCACAAGCCCTCACCCGATGGTTGTGGGTGTCTGCGGGCAGGGGTGCTTATTTGCATCGGGGTACCCCTGTAAAAAAAAAAAAAAGAAACCAAATTCAGCCCCCTCTTTGTGAATGAGTAAGGGGTATTTGTACTCCTACTCATGCACTAAAAGGTTAAGAGTAAAATGTAAATAAATACACCACACGTTTGAAAAAGCCCTTTAACCGCTTCAGGATCGCCCAATGTAAAAAAACATTCTGTCCTAAAGCTGTTATGCCAAGAACATAGCTGCTGCTGCTGAAGCAGTGTTCTTGGTATAATTTTAAACAGCAGGCGATTTCTGTTTAGATATAAGCAATCCAACGGCTGTACAGCCGTCGGATGGCTTGTACGGTGCGGCGCTGTGTGCCTCCCCCCCCCTGCTGCTTCTGCCGGCTTCCCCGGGCTCCGCTGTCTCCCGTGTAGGCCCAGGACCAGCATGGCGGGTCTCCTCTTACTGACCAGAGAGAGATCAGCAGGCTTATAGCTGCTGATCTCTCCGCCAATCACTGGACCCGGAAGTGATGTGTATTAGTTCCGGTGTCGCTGTGTATATTCTTAGAGCCAGGAGAAGAAGTTGGGGAATCAGATCAGATCCTCAGCTGCTTTGGGGTCCCTAGGTGACATTAGGGGTCTGAAATACCCCTGATGTCTCTATGAAGAGGACCTGTCACATTATATTTGCTTCTGCATAGGGGGATTTCTAGTCCCCTATGTGATATTAATAAAGTTGAGTGTAAAAAAAAGTTATAAAATGAAAGTGACATATAAAAAAAAGTAAGAAAATGCAAACATGCGTTGGGTGCGCCTACGTGCAAAAACGAAAATTGCGCCACACATGTTACATATTGTTGCGAACATCAGAGAGAGAGCAATAATTCTAGAGCCATTAATCACTGTTAGCACTAAACTGATGAGCAGTAAAAGCTTTTAAATTGTCCCCTATAGGAAATTTTGGGGATTGTAGTTTTTTGCGGTTTCACGGATGCATGCATGTTTAAAGTTTCACATATTTGGTATCAATTTACCCGGCGTGCCCCCGTCTTTTATATTTTACCAAAAGATTTACTATTATATTCTGTTTCTGCGCACTAAATTTCATTTTAGTGTATTTTATCCTAAAAATACGGTTTGATAAACATTTGCGCAAATGCCAAGCAACATAAAAAATTGCAACTAGCATTTTTGTTATTATTCTACAGGGCCTCTGCTTTCAGAAAATATATCATTGGGGGTCTGAAGCTGTTTTCTAACCAAAAATTCAGATTTTATCATGTGTGTGTGCAAATAGTAAGAAATTGCTCAGGCCAGGAAGTGGTTAATTGATTTAAAAAAAATAAAACCCAAAAAGTCCAAAAATGCATCCATCAAAGTAATCCAATGGTCAATCACGGCATCCAGTGTTGTCAACACCTCCACCGATCCGCCAAAAATAAAAAAAAAGCCCACCGACAAATAGATGGAGCTAGCGGTGACGCCATGGCCGGCTCCGCCCATTTGTTTTGATTTGGCCGTGACCTGAGAAGACCCACAGGTTTTATAACTAACGCAAAATAACTAATGCAAAACCACCATGGAGCAGGTGAAGTAAGATCAAAGTCAGATTTGCAAGTTGAGGTCACTGACACAAAAAGTATTGAAGCTGAAATGGGCGCCAGGCAAGTAGCACTTTTAGAAGCAGAGGTAAGCAATGGCAGCCCACATGTTCCCTTAATACAAGTTTTCTTTAAACTCTCACAGGCTGCTTTTATTGTTCCGCCTCCATGACCACAGGTCATTGGGATTACACAGTTCTATATATCACCATTTAATACATTTTGAATTCTTCAATAGTTTCAGCTTTGCAGTTTTACATAAGCAGGAAGTTTAGAGTATTATTATTAATATTACAGCGCTTCACAATAGAAAGGAGGAAAGTACAATACAATTCAAGACAAGATGTTTAGCAGGGCCCCCCTCACATGAGAGCTACCTGTCTGATATTTTCCTGCAGTAGGCCTTGACTATGTAGCACTGGCTTTTGATAAAAACTCACGGAAAAAAAAGCCTATTTAGTTCCAAGTATATAGCGAAACCCAAGCTCATTAAGGAAAAAGTTACTGCTCGGTGCAACACAACTTGTTGTTGTACGCGAGTGAAGTTAATGTCTTTGTTTTCCTGTGCTTGAATAACAGGACCAGGCTAGCTGACTGTGAACAAGTGGTAATAAATGTGATTCTAAATGAGTCTTTAGGCAAATCCATTACTTCCCAGAAAATACTTTCATGTTCATTGTACTCATTAGTTAATCATTTCTAACAGCTATTGTTGCTCACAGCTTTTTGTTTTAACCGTTAAATGGTAAGTTGAACCAACATTCAAGACTGTTTCTAGTGATTAGAAATACATAATCCGCGCTTCTGGAAAGGAGACTAAAGTGGAAATGTATAATAAATTAAGACCTAAAGCAGCACCGCTACGAAATATATACCACCATCAATATATATCATTAACAACTTCCTTTGTACACGTTTTTTACGTTTATTTTTCGTTGAACATTTTATTCCAATTTTTTAATATATATTTTTTGCACGGATCGTTTATATATTGTTATATATTCGAGGTCTTTACACAGTGGTTGAAATTTTTTATTGTCCCAATCATTTTCTGTTTTTCCACAGCACAATTGTACTATTAATTTTCTTTTTCTTTTTTCTTTTATGATTCTATGTAAGACATATCACTTGTTTTAGGGCTAGACCGCCTAAACCCTAATTTCTCTATATCACTTGGTTATACTAAGTTTCATATTAGTTATACCTTTAGCGCTTTGATATATATTTTTCTCGACTGTTTCTAGTGATTGCCCATAGATTCACTCATATGTTTGCTTCTGCAAAAATGTCAGAGAACCTACAGGTAAAAAGAGAAAAAAAGAGGGTGCCTCTGAAATAATCAACTTCACACATAGGTGGCATCCAATCCAAAGATGCCCATATGTGCTATATGCCAAGACAAACACGGATATAGTGCTTGTAGAGTCGTCTAGTTAAATTAGCTGTTAGCACTCTCCTCCACTGATTGGCTCTCAAATGGGGTTATGAAAAAGTGTTTTCTTCAAAGTGTATCTACAAGAGCTATGTGGGTTGAAGAACAATAAAACAACTTACCTGATTAGGAAGCCAGGCTGTGACAACTTACTACATCATAAAGGCTTTGTGTTTCAAGCCCACACGGCTATTGCGGAAGCTTCCGAATATCAAAATGTGTTCAGTACATGAGGATACCTCAGACCTTGTCTACAATCAGTGTATTTCAAGTTAAACTGCATAAAACTGATTAAAATGTATTTTTAAAAAAAGGATCCAACATGTTCTCCTGAAGAGAAGGTGGAGGTCCACTCTAAAACACGTTGAATCCTTTTTTTATATGAAGCAACTTGGTAAGGTATAGTATAGATTTGAATAATTAGGACATGCAGGAGAATTTTTATGCAACACAGCGTAGCTAATTATAGAAGTATTTTAATCAACTGTACCTTTCCCATCACACGGGGATATTTTATAAAGCCATCAGCAATCGTCTTTCATTGTGATTAATAACTGATGAATAGTGACTTTTGGCTAATATTTGTTCTGCTTTATAAAATTTCCCCAAGTGTATGTGGCTGATGAGTTGCGTATGATTTCTCAAAAGATCTCTCTAATTAGTTGTTGCGCTGCATAAAATTCTACATGCCCTAGTTATTCAACAAGGCTTATAGGACGTTAAAACCATGATAAGCAGAACAGATTGTAAAAGACCAGATATTTATGTAAATGGTTTAAAAAGAGAAATGTAATATACCATAGAGCACAATTTCTTAACAGTAACCCTAGAGTTTATATGAAGAAACTGGTTTGGGTTGCCATGGCAGCCAATCAAAATGCTTGATCTAATAGAGTAAACCTTTCCCTGCTGTTGTTTTTTTTTTTTCTGATACCGGAATAAAAAAAAAACGGCATAGGAACGAATAGCTAGATTGCTATTGGCTATTTCAATTTGTAATAGCCAATAGCAGACTAGCTATTGCACGCGCCCACTGCTGCTGGCAATCAGCAGAGGTGGACCTGAAGTTCTCCATCAGGTCCTCCTCTGTTGACTGACAGTAGCAGAGGGCGGGTGCTATAGCCAGCTTGCTATTGGCTATTGCAAGTTGAAATAGCCAATAGCAGCCTAGCTATTCATTCCTATGCTTTTTTTTTCTGACGGCTGCAGCTGTCTTTGCTATCCGCCATAATTTCAGGGGAGGGGGTTGACAGAGGGCACCTCCCTGAAATGACTTATTTCAGATTGGGGTCCATGTATTATGTCACAAAAATGTCAAACTATGCATTATTAACAAGACATGCAACAAGTTCACAATTATCACATTGGTGCATGTTGGGGTGGTATCAAATCCATGTTCCTTCCTAAAGCTCTCCTAGCCTGTGGGCCCTCTAAGGAAACAATGGACTAACAAGCCCTATTTACCTCTGTCTGGATTATTTTTTCACCAAGACTTCACCAGTGTCTGCATTGATATCATGCAGTGCTAAGACTACTGTTCCAAACAAACTACACTGGAAATCTCATGTCCATAGGTAGCTGAAGATGCTGCACACACAAGTTAGTGACAGAGATTGTTTGTTTTTGTTGGAATAGTCCCTATTTACCCTTTTTTAAACCAGCGCTGGTTGTGTCTCGTAGGGTCTCCATCACCTACCTCCATAGGACATGCATGTTGGTTATATAGACAACCCTGACGGCTCCACCCTATTTGGCCAGCCTAACATTGAGCGGACTGTTCTGTTCATCTGGCAGGGTACACTGTACAAGGCTAAAACATGGTGACTTTTCAGAAACAATGCGCTCTCTGTTGAGAGATCCTAATCAAGCATATATTTTCCCTGTCAGCAGTGCTGTTACAAGTCCAGTATTTTTATACTTCTGCTTACACACCGTGTCCAAATAATGTACAAGTTTTCCAGAGTAGTCTTGTGGATTAATCATTATTCTGCAAGGCAAGCTTGTTAGAGAGAGCAGGGGTAATTTGTGATCCAGAGAGCTATAATGCACAAAGCCAGTGTTGTGCAAGTCATTAATTTTTCCATTTAGAAAAAGAAAACCTGTTAAAGAAAGGATAAGGACTGCGTGTATGAAAAGATCACTGTTATTTCAGTTTTCAATATAACCCCTTGGATTGAGCCTTGTTTATAATGAGTTGAATACATTTTTATGACTAAGTGGTACTTGATGAGAGATCACATGTTCTACACTCAGGATGCACCGATACAGATCCCAGTTTTGGCATCTGTGCAGATACTTGGCATTTTCAGGAGTACTCGTACACGTGAATAAACCGCTATACTAAACATTTTCAGGAGTACTCGTACACGTGAATAAACCGCTATACTAAACACCGATATGGGTGCTTTAAATTTTTAAACTGAAGTGGCTGCCTGAGCTTCCGCGCTTGCTGGGGACCTCGGAAACCTTCCTGTGAACCTCGGCGCCTGTTTATAGCGCCGGCCAGCACACCTGCCCTTCCTTCCTGGGGAACCACACAGCGCTGCTTACACTGCTTCCGCCGCCTGCACCTGCCTGGGAGACTCTCCAGACTCCTGGTGAGACCCCGCACAGCCCACCTGAGACCCTGCATAGCCCACACGAGACCCTCCACAGTCCACTGCTTTATAATGTATTTCTGAGATTTGTAGTCCTCTATAGCTGGTGGTATTCTGCATTGCGGTAAATGGTATCGGCGAGGTAAAGTATCGGTTCTCGCACTTGGCCTGGAAAAAATGGTATCGTGCATCCCTAGTGTACCCCTTGCTTCTCTACTGCCAACTGTTACAGATGGTGGTTGATAGAGGAGGTACACATGTATGTAAAATGATTGCTTTCAGAAACCATTCAAAACCCACAACTGCAGAAAAGAGACACACCAACTAGTTGTACTTTGGACACTATGGACAGGCACAAACGGCGCACATACATACACATGGAAGAGTATTATCTGTTTTTTACTGTCAGATCTGTATACAGCTCATAATACCATAGAACCTAGAACAGTCTCACTTGCAACCAAATGAAGAGTTTAATTTAAACCCTAACAAAGGGTTTTTAAGGGTCATGTGAAATGTACAGAAATGAGAAACGGTTTTCTTTGATGGAAATTACGGTAGTGCTTTGTTTTTATTGTAGCTTGATAATGTCTCCCTCGCAAAATGTTACTAGCTGCAAAGTTTCAAGGACAGCACATACGGAACAAAAGTTCACTAGATATGCAGACATAGTCATGTAATTTTATTTCTTCTTTTTCGCAGTCTTTTGAAAATGTATTAAGTCTATCCACACAAAATGTTAACGCAGCACTTCTAGGCATGCACCAAATTATATCACATCATCGTGTTTGTTTTTAAGCACTTTTGGAGTTTACCTCGTAGGTAATAATGTGATCAAAATTGCTTACTTGGAGAAACTTTCCAGCATATTGGGCAGATCTCACAACAACCTCCTATGTCCTTGACAGTGCTAGACAAAATTAATTTCCAGACCTAATCAAGAACACTAAAGGAACATAATGCTCGGCTTGTGTCTCATTCTCCTGTGTCTGGTGCTGCCTCCTAGCTCCTCCTGGTGGTTGCTTGCTGCCATTGCACTTTTCCTTGACTTTGTCAGCTACGAGCTAATGAGCTGAGACACGCACATTAGTTGGGATTGGTTGGTGGTGCTGTATTTAAGCCACACAAGCCCAGAGCTCTGGGCTTGTGATAGTTCTGTCTTCACAAGCCTGTATTTAGTCTTTGCATATCTTGTCTTGTACCTTGCATCCTGTTCCTGTCTTAGTATGTTGCTACCTGTTCCTGTTTAATATTTTGTCCCTGGAATACTCTGTTTGCTGCCTGTCCTGACCTCTGCCTGTCCTTTATATACTCTCTGTCTGCTACCAGACCTGACCTTAGCCTGTCCCTGGTACACACACTTGTCAAGTCCCCCATCACCTGGGGCCCACCTGAGACATTCTACAGTCAGAGTACATAGTTTAAGTCCTTGGGGCATCCAAGTACAGCAAGTGGCCACACTTTCCACTATTAAGTCACTCACCACTATTTAGAGTCTGCATCCTGAAACATGCCTACTAACATGTCTACTTTATCAAAATGTATAAGCTCCCAGCAACCACTGAGATTTAGACTTTCTCCATAGTCACTTAATTCCACCAAATGCAATTGGTATTTTCTGTCTGTTCCACATTCCTTTGTGTCCATCTTGAAGCTATCCTGCCCTCCGAGACATGGCTGGAAGCCAGGCATTCCAATTTTATACTTGAAAATTGCACACATTGTTTCTACTTGTTGTTGACACTTTGCTATATAAAACACTCCTTTAGGATGGTTTGTACTCTCCCTGGTCTAACCTCTTCTGGAATAGGAACTCTTTTTTCTAGTTCTAGATAAAACGGGGCAGGTTGGATGGAGGATGGCAAAAACTCTAGAAGACATATTTCACCATTACTGAGATGCTTGTGTGTTTTTGTTTTTCTCTTTAGTTGGAATATTACATACACAAGACTATCCATCGCAAGTCAGCTGTAAATGGAAAGAAAAGAAAGAGTGGGATTAAACCTCCGGCCCTTCTTCTACCAGGTAATATGGGAATGCACCTCAGCACTCGGTAGTTGAGATCGCATGCTGTTTCTTGTTACAGTGTTCTCTGTATTTCACCCAAAAAAATGGGCTGAAAATCTCGGCTTATACTCGAGTATATACGGTAAATGAATGAATCAATTAGTATGAGATGCTCCTAGAATCCTACTCTCTCTTATCTCTGATATTTACTGTGTTGCACTGCTATTGCTACTACAGGGAACATGTGGAAGAGCTTTTTTTGTCCAATTTTAATCCGGAATAGGATTATTATTAACTTTTTTAACACCTGTGTTCCCTGGAGAGCTTTTGGACTAATGTATGTCGTTTTGCACTCACATTGGCTGGGAAAGACGAGCAGCTCAGATACAAACGAAAGATGTGGACATGAGCCCAGGCCATTTTTCAGTATTCAGCGCTGCGGTACTTTGACTGACATTTATTCAGTCATGCAATGCTGTACTGAAATTAATTGTGTTACATAGCTCATTCCAAAGGAATGAGCTGAAATGTACGGAAACACACACAAACGTGGAGCAGTCTGCATTTTGTTTTCAAACTGTCAAGCCATGCTACAACTTCAGCATCAACATGTTTGTAGTTTTTGGGAAATAAAGTTTGTAAAGACCCATTCTGGTTCTCCTTTCTGTGGGGAGATCAAATCTGTGGACAAACCTCTCTCCAGCATGCATGCCTTTAACAATGGGGCTCTTCTTGTCTGACAAGGTCAACCGTGACTCCTTCTGTGAAGTTATTTGAAGAGGATGTGTTGTGTTGTCTCTGGCGCCCTCTGCCTTTCATGCATACAAAGTCTTGTCTTGGGACCTCTCCGGGGTTTTTATGTGTTGTTTTTTTCCTTTTAATAATGCTGCTTGCATGAAAGAGACTGTTTCTTTTTTTTATTGCTGTTTTGCCATTAAGAGTATTGTGTATTGCAAAAGGGGGTATCTCAACTTATCACTCACGAAAGGGAATAGTAACTATGTGGGATACTCAAAAGTAAGTATTAAGGGATATCAAATACATCAGTAGATTTCAGTCTCTGTAGCATATTGGTGAAAGTGCCTGAAAGCATAATTGTTGCCCATAATGAGCGGAAATGTTATCTATTTCATTTTCCTGTACATTCATGAAAGAAAAAAATCAGATTGGTTCCCATAAGCCAAAACTATCCCTGTTATTACTTTCAATCATCTTGAAAGTGTGAACTGTGAACTCGTAGCCTGTGTCAAAATGGGGCCACTTTGCTTGTTTAGTTGCTCAGTTTTGCCTGAATGACATTGAGACTGATACCCAACCATGAGATGCAATGTCTATTGCACCTGCATGACCTCAAAGCCTATTACACGTTTACAAACAAGCAAGTAAGGTCTAATTTAGTGGTTCCTAAAATGTGAAGAGAACCTTGTCAGAGAGGCCTGAGTTCCAGTCAAGTAAGACACACAGAGACTTTTCATGGCATCATTTTATATAATTTTAATTCATATTGTTGTGTAGTGATTTAAATCTTGTGTACAGAGGCTTTAGATTTAGAAGCAAGTTTCAAGTGTTTTTTAAGTTATGTACTTTAAATTGCTTTGGAGTCGTTTTTAAGCTGCTTTAAAGTTGCATTTGAATTGGTCATTGCATGTGGTAGAAAAGTAGTTCAGAAAAACAGCTGTGTAGATGAGCCTTTCAAAGTTTCCAAAGACTGAGAAAGAATGCCAAATTCTTATTTATTTTTTTGTGCCAGCAGGTGACCTGCTAGAAAAAAATAAAGGAACTTTTGATGACCATCTCCCGATTTGCTTGTTTGGGGCTAGATCGGGAACCTATCTTTTAGTCATCAGCAGACCGTGCTGATCAAAGCTTATTAGGGAGAAGCAATTGTGCCGGCTGGAAAATGTTATCTGATTGCTGTAGTTTTCTCCCAATAAGCTGGCACTGACTGAGGGCAGGTTCACAACATTTTCTGGACCAGATCTGGAATGCAGTGCATTGCGTTTTGACCGCAATTTTGCCGTGATTTTTCTGCGTTCCGGAGCTGTTTTTATTCTTAAGCTTAAAATGGGCTTCAGGTGCGTTCCAGTGCGTTTGCGTGCTTTTGTGATGCGTTTTCATGCGTTGCATTGCAGTCCAGACAATATGAGACATACATTATTTTTCTGGTTTGGTCTGGAAAGGACAGCGGTGGTGTGAACAGAAGCCAGAAAAAGCATAGGGATACATTTACATTAGGATGTATTTTGGGTCCGGAAACAATCTGGTCTGGTCTGGAGATGATGTGGTGTGAATGGGCCCTGAGGGATAGTTTACACCAGTCACAGTGCGTTCCGGCCAGATTATAGCCGGAACGTACTGGATCGCATTGCACCTGGCTCACTTTGTTGCGGGGCGGGAGGGGGCGTGGCGGTGCATTGAAGTGATTGGCACCGCAGCCACGCCCTCTGTCCGCAATGCGATCGGCCAAACGGGAGCGCGTGCCACATCAGTGCCTGCGTTTCGGTCCGAAAAAATAGTGCTTGCAGTATTTTTTTCTGACCGGACCAGACTGGACCGCAGGCATTAATGTGCCTTGCATTCCTGTGCAGCCGATCGCATTGCGACCGGAGGACGTGGCTGCAGTGCCATTCACCGTCACGCCCTCTCCCGTCCCACAACAAAGTGAGCCGGCCGCCATGCGATCCTGTGCGTTCCGGCCAGAATCGGAACTAGCCCCGAGGTGTCTGCAGTGCAGTTCCCTTACCTTTAGTCCATAGGCTAGACACAAACACTTGGACAATGCAACTGTTTGTGATTAGGGACCTGGTACTTGGCATGCCTGAGGGCAGTTTTTTGTTCCCGTGGCTGATACTGCCTTTTTCATCTATAGAAGAGTGTTTGGTTAAAATATGAAGTATAAGGTAACATTCGTGTCAGTTTTTTGCTAATGATGTCATCATTGATGTAACAACCATATGATACGCAGGTGGAAAAGTTTGAGAATGATGGGTCTAATGTTTTGTTTTTACAGAAAAGATGCCAGTTATGAAGCACGAGCCTTCGCAATATATATCTGACATTCAGGATCTTCTGGTTCACTGCCAATGTGTGGATGTCCTCTTCTGTACAGCAGAGTTAAGGCCGATCTCTGGAGCCCATAGAGTTGTGCTGTGCAGTGTCAGTGCTGTCTTTGCTCTGTTGTTTGTCTCTACTTCTGTCAGGGATATTTCTGACCCCTGCATATACAGGACAGCACATTCCCTGTTTTCTGTATACAAAGAATCTGCGGGCACTGCCCACAATTCTCCAGTCAGAGTCATTGTTAAAAACTGCGACTTCCATGTGTGTTTACCCAACATTCTTCACTTTATTTACTCAGGTAATACATCTATTTTTTTTTCACTTTTTTATTTACATATCATTAATTCCTTCCTATGACATGTAGTCTGCATGCCATTTTTGTGTGTCTTTGACCTTGAAAGTAGTAGGAAATTTAGATGCAGCAGTATTATTGCCAACATGACAAAAATAACAAATCCCAGATCTACCAAAGCTACCCCTACTGGGTCATCATAGTCCAGTACACTTTTAGAAATTTGCAACAGTTGTGCCCCAAACTAAGGAACACAATTATGCAAACGGGTGTTGTTGTGCACATTACTTGGTTCAAATCTGAACCAAAATAGAGCACATCTATTTATAGCTACAAACAGCAAGTAAACCTTATGAATTGGTACTATAATAGTACATAAAAGCCATTACGGGAACTTTTTTACTTCTTGAATATCTGTTCACAAAGGTCCGTGGTATGAATTATACAGGTATGGATCCTGTCGCCAGACACCTGCCCTTGGATTATATATGGTTAAACAGGACCATTTTAATTTGGCATTAGCAGCAATTGTTTCTGAGACTTAGTCAATCATTCTCTTTCATACCTTGCCAGTCCTCTCCATCTATTAAATTATGTATTTTGATGTGCAAATTCATATTAGAAATGGACAGCTTTACTGTGTTTCCTTTTGAAGGTACACATCAACAACAAAAAAGGTGATCTCAATTTTCAACGCCTATTCACAAAGTTAGCTTGTTTTCAAAACATAAGATCATTTATTAAGGAACTCCTGGTTTGGCAGGTTCAGCTGTCCTCATCGTCACCTTTCGTAGTCTGTTGCTTTAAAGTAAAATATTGTGAGAAAGCCAGACCACAGAGGGATGATAGCCATGACACATGCAAATAGTATTTTATAATCCATTTAGGTAAATAAGCCATCCTACAGAGGTTGAACTGTCTTCTATTCCTCTAGACACATAACAAAACCAGAATTAATAGGAGCTTTTGCAGTCTCGTGAAGTTTGCTTCAAAATTTCTGATTGTGCTGATGATCATAAACTGTGCACAATGGGAGCATCCTGAATCTTAGAGTGATCAGACCACATAGTCTGAATCTTAGAGGGATCAGAAACATAGTTTGATTCAAACATGAGTTTTCTATATAAAAAGTGTAAATTCCCTTTTGTTGCTTTTAAAGAAACAATCCCCTCTGGGTGATCAATTTACAGTACAAGTATTTTCACAAACTTTGTTGGAGTTTCCTACTCTCACCCTGAATGGGAGGGTCTGCCTTCATTATAATCACCTACTGCATTCTCGGTGTGGAAAGCTGCATAATCTGCATCTTTTTAGTAGATTTTGGAATTTCTCTTGAAAATTCCACTAAACTGCATGGATGGGGAAATCTGAAATGCCATCTATTGTCAGCCGCAACACCTGCAAATGTCTGAATACCCAAACAGCGACTGCATCTAATGGGATGTGGCTACTGTTTGGCTGATAGTTTTCCACCCGGCTCAGTCCAATTTTTAAATTGACTTTTGTAAAGCTGAGAGGTGCCAACAGGGCACAACTTGAATTTTGGCTGATTCAGCAGGAATCAGCTGAAATTCAAAGCATGTATGGCTAGCTTTAGGGAATATCTCACCAAATGCTTTATACCTTTACCAGCTAAAAAAATGGCTAAACTAGGCTCTTTCAGTGTTGTCCGACTTTACCTTAAGGCCAGATTCACACATATGTGTTGCGGGAACACGTATTTTAGCTTGTATTACCCCAACCCATGTAACCACTTTGTGGTGCCATTTTTTTTTGAATGGCACCACAATGCACTAAACTTGTGAATACCCAACACGTTAGTATTGCAGCACACCATGGCAATGCACTAGAGCAGTGCACTACCATGTTTTCAGGTCCATTGTGAAGCATTAGCAGCTCAAATCAATGGACTGCATCAACACAATGTGCCTTAACGCACTGCATCAGGGCAAACAAATGTGAAGTCTAAATATTATAATAATTCTCTTCATGTACTTCTGGTGCCTACAGAGATTTCTTTTTAATAAAATGGCTTCTGAAATGCCATATTTAGGCAGGTCCCTTCCTCCACAGGGAGGTGTTAAGGCTTGGTGATATGTCGCAAGAAGTAGGTCATGGTGAGTGAGTTGCCTACTCTCTGCATGGATGTTGGTATATATCGGAAGCTCTGGTGTTGGTAAAATATGGCACTTTATAGTATCCACTGTCTTTAGCTCAGTCATTGTATAACTAGTACAGGTTAACCTTAACAGAGATATTCTGTCTGTATGATAAACCTGTTTGAGCACTGGTCAGTTGAGATGTATAACTGATATTTTAAAATGTATTTTCAAAACCATGTAGAAGCATATGCATGCTGCCTTAAAATTAAGTGAAGGTCTGATATTATGCACAAATTTGAACGAGTTTGGGACTCCTGGATCAGAAAATGTCTTCCACCTCATTGTGACACTGGCTTTATTACGTCTTGACTTGTCTCCTTTCCTTGGCTCATACATTATAAAGATTCCAGGATAATATTGAATCTCGGATACCTGTTTTCTCTCCCTTTTCCCTACTCTGTCTCTTCCTTTCTCCTTTGCTTTTCCTGCTTTTTCTATTTTCTTCTTTTCCTACTCCTTCTCCTTTTCTTTCTGTATTTTAATCCGATAGTAGTGGTTTATTTCCATTAAGACCTGGGACTCCGCTTGCTTTCTATAGCTGGAGACGATCATTATACTGTTTATATTTAACTCAATGACCTCTGTCCTGTCTATCGCCTGTTGATTGTCATTCTTAACCGTGGAAGTATTACATTGTTAACCTGGTCAGATTGTACTCTTTTATTACAATTCCACTCTTGTGTAATATTTTGGTATACATTTCTCTTTTTCAGATTCTGTACTTCTGTAAATTTTCGATAAAAATGTATTGAACGAAAATTAAGTGATGGTCAAAAGTCCATAGCAAGCCCAGTCACTTAAATATATTAACATATTAATTTTGTTTAATTGACTTGCATTTTGCTATACCTTTTAATATTCTTAAAGGTGCATCTAAATGGAAGCTGTTGGAACAACAGATTAAAGAAAAACTAAAAGATGAAGAAAAAGTGGAAAGTTTGTGTCACCTGGTACAATGTGTGCTTAAGAAACCTGGTCAGGTATGTATTATCTGTTCATTTTAATGGCTCCCTCCTTTCATTGAGACTGAGATAGCATTAAAATGACTTATGTTTTTCTAGAACTTTTTCTCTACTATATTTAAACGTCTGTCTTGCTTTTAGTGTTTGTAAGAGAGACAGGGGTGGATAAGAGAGCACTCGTTTTTGAATTAAAACTGTATCCTGGTACCCTAGACACAGGCCTACAAATGCATTATTTACAGCTTAACACCTATGTTGAGAACATCATTAGCTGGAGAAGCCATGTAAATTCCCTTTCAGATGCAGCCCAAAGGTTGTTTGCAACAGTGGACTCGGTGGAACACAAACCCTTGCTGTTCAAACATCAGTATGCATACCTCCCAAATGTCTATCATTTGCAAGGACTGTCCCTCATTTGGAATTACATTCTGTTCCTGTCCCTCTTTCCTCCTCAGTTGTCCTTCTTTTTGGTCTGATGTACAGATATCCATGAGAATGTGCTATTTAACTAACAAAAGTGTTATTCTGCACTAAAACCTCCTAATTATCTTTTATACATTGAAAAAGGCAATATGAAGGAAAAGTAATGGTAAAAGAAACAATTATGGGTTTATCGGATAGTTTTCGTCATTAAAATTCTTAATAGTCCACATAACTGGAAGCGTTGCAGGGGTGTGTCCAGTGTCTAAATACATTGTGGGGAATTTATCAGAAGTGGAGCACACATAATCTGGAGCAGTTGTCCATGGCAACCAATCAGCTTCTATCTTTAATTTACACGTCTTAACTGAACAAACTGAAGAGAGAAGCTGATTGTTTACCATGAGCAACTGCTCCAGATTCTGTCTGCTCCAGTTTTGATAAATTCACCCCATTGTGCTGGCATTTGTCCCTCTTTCTCATCTGAGAGGTATGGGCATGGCAACTATGGTTCTACTCAGTACTCTCTCTGAGACCAAATATTTGGTAGATGTTTAGTGTGGGTTGAAACAATGAGGCAGTCCTCCCCATCAATACAGGACCTTAAAGGTCTCATTCACATTTAGGTGCCTGCTATGTGTTAAAGGAGAACTATGGGGTCAGGTCTTTTCCCCATAGTTCTCCTTAGGTTAACGGGAGGACACAAACTAGCGTCCTCCCGTTACCCTAGCCGCAGTATACCGCGAGCTACAGCTCACGGTATACTGAGACGCCGCAGCCGGAGCGGATCCCGACATCGATGTCTGGATTCGCCCAGCTGCGTGAGTGACAGCTGGCTCTACCTATCTAGAGGCAGAGAGCCGTGACAGGATCGAGAGGTGAGCGAACTCCGGTATCTGTTCGCTCACTTCCCGATCTACTGAGCCGACCTGTGACAGTCTCATTGTCACAGGTCGGCTAGAACTATGAGGTGAGTGAAAATCACTCATCTCATAGTTCTTCTTTAAAAGCCCTGAGCATCATTAGCATCCTTGGTGGTGTGAAAACCTCTACAGAAAGGATTCTCAGAGCACCAGGTAAAGAGAATGCAGCAGAAATCGCAGCCTGTCTTTTCTATCTGACTGAATCCTCCAACAAAGCTCTCCAATAAGGGAAAAGTCAGACTGAGCTTTTCAGTGTATTGCAATATCAATTATTTCGGACATTTGAAAGAGGTCATGAATGTCATATCTGATTAAGCCTCATGTAGTCCTGCTGTCACAGCTGACGACTGAATCTGTCACTGCACTTAATATTGTTGAGCCCCATATGGCCACGATTTGAAATAGGAGGTTCGGGAAAGAAAAAATGTACTTGCATACATTGCCTTTTGCTTATGGCTTTTAATGTAAGAATGATTAAAATGTTCTAGTTAAATACTCTTTGCTATTATGGCTACATACACCCTAATTACATTCTAAAAACGTTATTAACTACCTTAGTTTCAATTATGTTTATTTAACATTCCCTAAAAGATAAACAGACTTTTTTTAAATAACTTTTGACAATTGTTGACAATCATAAATTATGTTTGGAAACAGTAGACCTTTATCTTGTAACTGTAGAAATGCCTGCAGACCTTTACTGAACATTCACAGTCCGCTATCAGCAATTCTGCATTTTGTATCCTGGAGCTGGCATTAAGTTGATACAGCTTGTAACTTGCGTATATAGGGATCCTTGTGTGGTCATGTGGTTGGCCAGTGACTGTCCTATTCACTAAAATATGAGATTCTACATTGACCAACAGAATGTATTATGCATAGATTAACGTTAAAGCACAACTATAAGAAAAACGAAATACCTACAAACTTACCTCTTCCTCTCCTCTCCTCTTCCTCTTTTTGTAGGGGTCCCCCAAGGCTCTGTCCTTGTACCCCTTCTCTTTTTTTCTGTATCTACAGTGCTTCCCTTGGTCAATTGATAACCTCGCCTGGCTTCTTATACCATCTTTATGCCGATGACACTCAAATATATCTTTCCACTCCACAACTCACCCCTTCGGTGTCCTTGCGTGTCACTAACCTACTAACTGACATATCCGCCTGGAAGTCACAACACTTCTTAAAACTCAACCTTTCAAAAACTGAGCTGATAACATAACTATCCATCCCTCCCCCCATGCCAAGGTGCTAGGTGTCAGACCTCACCTTTCTGCCCCACATCCAATCACTTTCCAAATCCTGCTACCTTTGTAACATCTCCAAAATACGCCCCTTTCTAACCAATAAAACCGCAAAGCTTCTCATCCACTCACTTGTTATCTCTCGTCTCGACTATTGCAACTCCCTCCTCATTGGCCTACCTCTGCACAGGCTATCCCCTCTTCAGACTATCATGACTGCTGCTGCTAGACTCATCCATCTCACCAACCGCTCCGTGTCTGCAAACACCCGAAACCCCCCTCCCCCCGTATCAATCCATCTACTGGCTTCCAATCGCCCAAAGGATAAAATTCAAAATATTAACAACCACTTACAAAGCCATCCACAACCCCTAACCATCCCCTTCACTGCTCCCAAGACCTCCTGCTCACTAGCTCCCTTGTCAACTCCTCCCATGCTCGCCTCCAGCACTTCTCTAGAGTCTCTGCCATCCTATGGAACTCTTTACCTTAACCTGTCCTTCTATCTTTCACTCTGACTGTCTTTAGACGATCCCTAAAGACTCATCATTTTTAGGGAAGTCTATCTCACCTCAAACTAACCACTGAACTATCACCTTCTCAAACAATTCATCTTCACACAGCTACCTAATGTATCACTTGCTCCTCCCTTTTAGATTGTAAGCTCTCACGGTCAGGGCCCTCCTTACCATTTTGTCTTTGTATTGTAACTGTAATGTTCTTCTTATGTTGTAGAGCGCTGCACAAACTGTTGGCGCTATATAAATCCTGCAGAATAATAATTAAAAATATTTGACAATAATTGAATCACTATTACTAACCTTAAAAAGGTCATTTTGCAACTGGATGTATTGAGCAGTAGCATAGTTACATAGTATTTGAGGTTGAATAAAGACATTAGTCCATCAAGTCCAACCTATTAGGATCTCATTCTAGGAGTACCTGTACCCCTGTATATTACGGTCCCTTAAGAAATCGTCCAAAAGTTTATTGAACAATTCCACACCATTTGCCGAAATCACCGCCTGCGGCAGCGAGTTCCGGGCCCCAACCGCTCTAACCGTAAAGAACCCCCTTTGCCCCCTGTGCTGGAATTCTCTTTCCACCAATTCTAGGTGGTGGCCTCTAGTTCCTGTAACGGAGTCAATTTTAAACAGTTTATCACTAATGTCGCTACCACCATTGAACACTTTGTACATGGAGATCATATCCCCCCTTAATCTCCTCACCTCCAATGTGAACATGTTTAAATTTAGTAGCCTTGTCTCATAGCTCTGGTCCTCCATACCCCTAATTAGTTTGGTTGCCCTCCGCTGGACTTTTTTCAACTCAAGGACATCTTTTCTTAGTACTGGTGACCAGAACTGGACCGCGTACTCCAGATGAGTACGCGGTAGCACAGCTGGTAATGTTCAAGCCTTGGTGCAGATTTTGGATTGGTTCCCCCAATTCAGCCCTCCCCCTTTGTTAGCCCGTAAAAAAAGTCTCCAAAACTCTGCACAGTTATCCTGTATTAAACCTATGAGTAACGCATCACCAAATAGAGAGGTGCTGACAGTCCACGCTTTTCTAAGGACTTGGTAGTGTGGTCCTAAATATACACAGAGACCTCATATCCTAAACAAGATTTGCACTTATCTGATGTGTGTTCTTTCACAATTGTATTATTGGATTTCCAAGTGAACAAGGTATACAAACAAATGGCCATTCCAATAAGGCTTATCAAGAGACATACAAAGAGTAAACTTCCCAAATTTGCAGTACATAGAGAACTGACCATTCAGAAAAGGGGGTATGACCTGAGTTCATGTAATGAGAAGGAGTCTCTCAGAGAACTGTCGGTAGGCAATATGTGCTCAGTGGGGAGGGCCACTAGGGTAGACAAGCGGGGAATTGTGAATGAAGGAAAGTGTAGGTAAATGGGGAGGTTTGGGGCTGCAAGAGATATTGGAGGGAGGGAGGAGGAGGAGGGCTGCAGTGGAGGAGGAAGGCTGGTGTAAGGAGCAAATAAGACAGTGGAGGGGAGAAATGGAAAGGGGATAAGAAGAAAAGGTTGGGGGGATAAGAGGAAAGTGGGAAAAGATAGAAAGGCAATGTTGGAGAGCTTGGGGGTGTCTGGTTTTCAGTTGGACAAAAGAGAGGTTTAAAAACTATTTGGTTTGAGTGCATGATCACTCATTCACATCATATATTTAATAGGCATTAAGTCATCAGTCATTTAATATAGCTGTGAGCTTTTCATTGGCCAATGTGTTGATCCTGCTTTTGACTTCAAAACTCAAAAAAGGGCTCTTCCAAGCCTTGGTGATGGCAGTTTTTGTGGGCGACTAAAACCTTTCTGATATGGTTTTAAACCCAGCATGAAGTCAGAACACATATCCTTATGGCTGGAATTTGTTTTGCTTGTAGCTTTCCTGTGAGTGGCCATGGGGAAATGCTTGCAGGTTGAATCATCCTCTGACTTCTATTTCTCTGGGGCTGTGTGAGAAGTCTCTGCACTGGAGTTTCCAGCACTCTGCTCCAATCCATTATAAGTCCAGCTGACTTTTATAATAATAATGGAGGTATAAACCATATACTGTTGGCTGTGAACGGAGTCAGGGGAAGGGAGTGTGTTGACAGGCCCGGCGCTACCGCAAGGCAAGATAAGCGGCCGCTTGAGGGCGCCCAAGGGGTGAGGGCGGAAAAAATTGTAGAAGTTCAAGTGACAGCAGCAATATGGACGGAGCTCCGGGCTTTGGTCGCCGCCGTTGTAAGCTCGTCCCGCCCCTACCTTGTCCCTGGTGCGCACGCTTCGTGTGTGGCTGCTGCATAGATGGGGATACAGGCTTTGGCTGCTGTAAGCGTGGCCCCTCCCCCACCAATAGCTTCTCTCTGGTGTCTGGTCAGCTGAGCATGCTGCCTGTGTCACATGCTGCCTGTGTCCGTACAGTGCCCAATTCACTGTGACTGCACTGCTGCCATCTGGATTCTGGATCTCTCTGAATGTGTGACCCTTTTGATGAGGTGAGACCCGCGCGCGCCCCCCC